>NC_091743.1:33130364-33439427 GCF_043380555.1 Nothobranchius furzeri
CACTTACAACTCAATAGATTCTACCTTCTTGTAATGTTTCAGACTGATTGGACCTTGTTTTCACACAAATGGACCCAGAATGATGTGAAATTGTGCTTCGTGCAACATAATTCTGGGTGCCATTTACAAACCATAAGTGCTAATGACTCCATTCCTTTTTGTGGTTGTAGGGGCTGTTGATTGGAGTACACTAAAACAAACCTGATCTCTCTAGGACATTCAGAAGCCAAGTTATAAGCCCACAAATGTGTAACTGGACTACTTTAAAGTGACACCAGATCCGGTGACCTTTGGGACATGGTTTGACCCCCTTAGGAAAGTGCTATCATCATGAAACGTTCAGATCACTTACAACTCAATAGATTCTACCTTCTTGTAACGTTTCAGCCTGATTGGACCTTGTTTTCACACAAATGGACCCAGAATGATGTGAAATTGAGCTTCGTGCAACATAATTCTGGGTGCCATTTAAAAACCATAAGTGCTAATGACTCCATTCCTTTTTGTGGTTGTAGGGGCTGTTGATTGGCGTACATTAAAACAAACCTGACCTCTCTAGGACATTCAGAAGCCAAGTTATAAGCCCACAAATGTGTAACTGGACTACTTCTTTAAATTGACACCAGATCCGGTGACCTTTGGGACATGGTTTGACCCCCTTAGGAAAGTGCTATCATCATGAAACGTTCAGATCACTTACAACTCAATAGATTCTACCTTCCTGTGACGTTTCAGCCTGATTGGACCTTGTTTTCACACAAATTAACCCAGAGTGATGTGAAATTGTGCTTCGTGCAACATAATTCTGGGTGCCATTTACAAACCATAAGTGCTAATGACTCCATTCCTTTTTGTGGTTGTAGGGGCTGTTGATTGGAGTACACTAAAACAAACCTGATCTCTCTAGGACATTCAGAAGCCAAGTTATAAGCCCATAAATGTGTAACTGGACTACTTCTTTAAAGTGACACCAGATCCGGTGACCTTTGGGACATGGTTTGACCCCCTATAGGAATGTGTGATCATCATGAAACGTTCAGATCACTTACAACTCAATAGATTCTACCTTCTTGTAATGTTTCAGCCTGATTGGACCTTGTTTTCACACAAATGGACCCAGAATGATGTGAAATAGTGCTTCGTGCAACATAATTCTGGGTGCCATTTAAAAACCATAAGTGCTAATGACTCCATTCCTTTTTGTGGTTGTAGGGGCTGTTGATTGGAGTACACTAAAACAAACCTGATCGCTCTAGGACATTTAGAAGCCAAGTTATAAGCCCACAAATGTGTAACTGGACTTCTTCTTTAAAGTGACACCAGGCCCGGTGACCTTTGGGACATGGTTTGACCCGCTATAGGAATGTGTGATCATCATGAAACGTTCAGATCACTTACAACTCAATAGATTCTACCTTCTTGTAATGTTTCAGCCTGATTGGACCTTGTTTTCACACAAATGGACCCAGAATGATGTGAAATTGTGCTTCGTGCAACATAATTCTGGGTGCCATTTACAAACCATAAGTGCTAATGACTCCATTCCTTTTTGTGGTTGTAGGGGCTGTTGATTGGAGTACACTAAAACAAACCTGATCTCTCTAGGACATTCAGAAGCCAAGTTATAAGCCCACAAATGTGTAACTGGACTACTTCTTTAAAGTGACACCAGATCTGGTGACCTTTGGGACATGGTTTGACCCCCTTAGGAAAGTGCTATCATCATGAAACGTTCAGATCACTTACAACTCAATAGATTCTACCTTCTTGTAACGTTTCAGCCTGATTGGACCTTGTTTTCACACAAATGGACCCAGAATGATGTGAAATTGTGCTTCGTGCAACATAATTCTGGGTGCCATTTAAAAACCATAAGTGCTAATGACTCCATTCCTTTTTGTGGTTGTAGGGGCTGTTGATTGGCGTACATTAAAACAAACCTGACCTCTCTAGGACATTCAGAAGCCAATTTATAAGCCCACAAATGTGTAACTGGACTACTTCTTTAAATTGACACCAGATCCGGTGACCTTTGGGACATGGTTTGACCCCCTTAGGAAAGTGCTATCATCATGAAACGTTCAGATCACTTACAACTCAATAGATTCTACCTTCCTGTGACGTTTCAGCCTGATTGGACCTTGTTTTCACGCAAATGAACCCAGAATGATGTGAAATTGTGCTTCGTGCAACATAATTCTGGGTGCCATTTACAAACCATAAGTGCTAATGACTCCATTCCTTTTTGTGGTTGTAGGGGCTGTTGATTGGAGTACACTAAAACAAACCTGATCTCTCTAGGACATTCAGAAGCCAAGTTATAAGCCCATAAATGTGTAACTGGACTACTTCTTTAAAGTGACACCAGATCCGGTGACCTTTGGGACATGGTTTGACCCCCTTAGGAAAGTGCTATCATCATGAAACGTTCAGATCACTTACAACTCAATAGATTCTACCTTCTTACAACGTTTCAGCCTGATTGGACCTTGTTTTCACACAAATGGACCCAGAATGATGTGAAATTGTGCTTCGTGCAACATAATTCTGGGTCCCATTTCAAAACCATAAGTGCTAATGACTCCATTCCTTTTTGTGTTTGTAGGGGCTGTTGATTGGCGTACATTAAAACAAACCTGATCTCTCTAGGACATTCAGAAGCCAAGTTATAAGCCCACAAATGTGTAACTGGACTACTTCTTTAAATTGACACCAGATCCGGTGACCTTTGGGACATGGTTTGACCCCCTTAGGAAAGTGCTATCATCATGAAACGTTCAGATCACTTACAACTCAATAGATTCTACCTTCCTGTAACGTTTCAGCCTGATTGGACCTTGTTTTCACACAAATGAACCCAGAATGATGTGAAATTGTGCTTCGTGCAACATAATTCTGGGTGCCATTTACAAACCATAAGTGCTAATGACTCCATTCCTTTTTGTGGTTGTAGGGGCTGTTGATTGGAGTACACTAAAACAAACCTGATCTCTCTAGGACATTCAGAAGCCAAGTTATAAGCCCACAAATGTGTAACTGGACTACTTCTTTAAATTGACACCAGATCCGGTGACCTTTGTGACATGGTTTGACCCCCTTATGAAAGTGCTATCATCATGAAACGTTCAGATCACTTACAACTCAATAGATTCTACCTTCCTGTAACGTTTCAGCCTGATTGGACCTTGTTTTCACACAAATGAACCCAGAATGATGTGAAATAGTGCTTTGTGCAACATAATTCTGGGTGCCATTTAAAAACCATAAGTGCTAATGACTCCATTCCTTTTTGTGGTTGTAGGGGCTGTTGACTGGAGTACACTAAAACAAACCTGATCGCTCTAGGACATTCAGAAGCCAAGTTATAAGCCCACAAATGTGTAACTGGACTTCTTCTTTAAAGTGACACCAGGCCCGGTGACCTTTGGGACATGGTTTGACCCCCTATAGGAATGTGTGATCATCATGAAACGTTCAGATCACTTACAACTCAATAGATTCTACCTTCTTGTAATGTTTCAGCCTGATTGGACCTTGTTTTCACACAAATGGACCCAGAATGATGTGAAATTGTGCTTCTTGCAACATAATTCTGGGTGCCATTTACAAACCATAAGTGCTAATGACTCCATTCCTTTTTGTGGTTGTAGGGGCTGTTGATTGGAGTACACTAAAACAAACCTGATCTCTCTAGGACATTCAGAAGCCAAGTTATAAGCCCACAAATGTGTAACTGGACTACTTCTTTAAAGTGACACCAGATCCGGTGACCTTTGGGACATGGTTTGACCCCCTTAGGAAAGTGCTATCATCATGAAACGTTCAGATCACTTACAACTCAATAGATTCTACCTTCTTGTAACGTTTCAGCCTGATTGGACCTTGTTTTTACACAAATGGACCCAGAATGATGTGAAATTGTGCTTCGTGCAACATAATTCTGGGTGCCATTTAAAAACCATAAGTGCTAATGACTCCATTCCTTTTTGTGGTTGTAGGGGCTGTTGATTGGCGTATACTAAAACAAACCTGATCTCTCTAGGACATTCAGAAGCCAAGTTATAAGCCCACAAATGTGTAACTGGACTACTTCTTTCAATTGACACGAGATCCGGTGACCTTTGGGACATGGTTTGACCCCCTATAGGAATGTGCGATCATCATGAAACGTTCAGATCACTTACAACTCAGTAAATTCTACCTTCTTGGAACGTTTCAGCCTGATTGGACCTTGTTTTCACACAAATGAACACAGAATGATGTGAAATTGTGCTCCGTGCAACATAATTCTGGGTGCCATTTAAAAACCATAAGTGCTAATGACTCCATTCCTTTTTGTGGTTGTAGGGGCTGTTGCTTGGAGTACACTAAAACAAACCTGATCTCTCTAGGACATTCAGAAGCCAAGTTATAAGCCCACAAATCTGTAACTGGACTTCTTCTTTAAAGTGACACCAGGCCCGGTGACCTTTGGGACATGGTTTGACCCCCTTAGGAAAGTGCTATCATCATGAAACGTTCAGATCACTTACAACTCAATAGATTCTACCTTCCTGTAACGTGTCTGCCTGATTGGACCTTGTTTTCACACAAATGAACCCAGAATGATGTGAAATTGTGCTTCGTTCAACATAATTCTTGGTGGCATTTACAAACCATAAGTGCTAATGACTCCATTCCTTTTTGTGGTTGTAGGGGCTGTTGATTGGAGTACATTAAAACAAACCTGATCTCTCTAGGACATTCAGAAGCCAAGTTATAAGCCCACAGAGATGTAACTGGACTACTTCTTTAAAGTGACACCAGTTCCGGTGACCTTTGGAACATGGTTTTACCCCCTATAGGAATGTGTGATCATCATGAAACGTTCAGATCACTTACAACTCAATAGATTCTACCTTCTTGTAACATTTCAGCCTGATTGGACCTTGTTTTCACACAAATGGACCCAGAATGATGTGAAATTGTGCTTCGTGCAACATAATTCTGGGTGCCATTTACAAACCATAAGTGCTAATGACTCCATTCCTTTTTGTGGTTGTAGGGGCTGTTGATTGGAGTACATTAAAACAAACCTGACGTCTCTAGGACATTCAGAAGCCAAGTTATAAGCCCACAAATGTGTAACTGGACTACTTCTTTAAATTGACACCAGATCCGGTGACATTTGGGACATGGTTTGACCCCCTTAGGAAAGTGCTATCATCATGAAACGTTCAGATCACTTACAACTCAATAGATTCTACCTTCCTGTAACGTTTCAGCCTAATTGGACCTTGTTTTCACACAAATGAACCCAGAATTATGTGAAATTGTGCTTCGTGCAACATAATTATGGGTGCCATTTACAAACCATAAGTGTTAATGACTCCATTCCTTTTTGTGGTTGTAGGGGCTGTTGATTGGAGTACACTAAAACAAACCTGACCTCTCTAGGACATTCAGAAGCCAAGTTATAAGCCCACAAAGGTGTAACTGGACTACTTCTTTAAAGTGACACCAGGCCCGGTGACCTTTGGGACATGGTTTGACCCCCTATAGGAATGTGCGATCATCATGAAACGTTCAGATCACTTACAACTCAGTAAATTCTACCTTCTTGGAACGTTTCAGCCTGATTGGACCTTGTTTTCACACAAATGAACCCAGAATGATGTGAAATTGTGCTTCGTGCAACATAATTCTGGGTGCCATTTAAAAACCATAAGTGCTATGACTCCATTCCTTTTTGTGGTTGTAGGGGCTGTTGCTTGGAGTACACTAAAACAAACCTGATCGCTCTAGGACATTCAGAAGCCAAGTTATAAGCCCACAAATGTGTAACTGGACTTCTTTAAAGTGACACCAGGCCCGGTGACCTTTGGGACATGGTTTGACCCCCTATGGGAATGTCTGATCATCATGAAACGTTCAGATCACTTACAACTCAATAGATTCTACCTTCTTGTAACATTTCAGCCTGATTGGACCTTGTTTTCACACAAATGGACCCAGAATGATGTGAAATTGTGCTTCGTGCAACATAATTCTGGGTGCCATTTACAAACCATAAGTGCTAATGACTCCATTCCTTTTTGTGGATGTAGGGGCTGTTGATTGGAGTACACTAAAACAAACCTGACCTCTCTAGGACATTCAGAAGCCAAGTTATAAGCCCACAAAGGTGTAACTGGACTACTTCTTTAAAGTGACACCAGATCCGGTGACCTTTGGGACATGGTTTGACCCCCTATAGGAAAGTGCTATCATCATGAAACGTTCAGATCACTTACAACTCAATAGATTCTACCTTCCTGTAACGTTTCAGCCTGATTGGACCTTGTTTTCACACAAATGAACCCAGAATGATGTGAAATTGTGCTTCGTGCAACATAATTCTGGGTGCCATTTACAAACCATAAGTGCTAATGACTCCATTCCTTTTTGTGGTTGTAGGGGCTGTTGATTGGCGTATACTAAAACAAACCTGATCTCTCTAGGACATTCAGAAGCCAAGTTATAAGCCCACAAATGTGTAACTGGACTACTTTTTTAAATTGACACCAGATCCGGTGACCTTTGGGACATGGTTTGACCCCCTTAGGAAAGTGCTATCATCATGAAACGTTCAGATCACTTACAACTCAATAGATTCTACCTTCCTGTGACGTTTCAGCCTGATTGGACCTTGTTTTCACACAAATGAACCCAGAATGATGTGAAATTGTGCTTCGTGCAACATAATTCTGGGTGCCATTTACAAACCATAAGTGCAAATGACTCCATTCCTTTTTGTGGTTTTAGGGGCTGTTGATTGGAGTACACTAAAACAAACCTGACCTCTCTAGGACATTCAGAAGCCAAGCTATAAGCCCACAAAGGTGTAACTGGACTACTTCTTTAAAGTGACACCAGGCCCGGTGACCTTTGGGACATGGTTTGACCCCCTATAGGAATGTGCGATCATCATGAAACGTTCATATCACTTACAACTCAATAGAATCTACCTTCTTGTAACGTTTCAGCCTGATTGGACCTTGTTTTCACACAAGTGAACCCAGAATGATGTGAAATTGTGCTTCGTGCAACATAATTCTGGGTGCCATTTACAAACCATAAGTGCTAATGACTCCATTCCTTTTTGTGGTTGTAGGGGCTGTTGATTGGAGTACACTAAAACAAACTTAACCTCTATAGGACATTCAGAAGCCAAGTTATAAGCCCACAAAGATGTAACTGGACTACTTCTTTAAAGTGACACCAGGCCCGGTGACCTTTGGGACATGGTTTTACCCCCTATAGGAATGTGCGATCATCTTGAAACGTTCAGATCACTTACAACTCAATTTATTCTACCTTCTTGTAGCGTTTCAGCCTGATTGGACCTTGTTTTCACACAAATGGACCCAGAATGAAGTGAAATTGTGCTTCGTGCAACATAATTCTGGGTGCCATTTACAAACCATAAGTGCTAATGACTCCATTCCTTTTTGTGGTTTTAGGGGCTGTTGATTGGAGTACACTAAAACAAACCTGACCTCTCTAGGACATTCAGAAGCCAAGCTATAAGCCCACAAAGGTGTAACTGGACTACTTCTTTAAAGTGACACCAGGCCCGGTGACCTTTGGGACATGGTTTGACCCCCTATAGGAATGTGCGATCATCATGAAACGTTCATATCACTTACAACTCAATAGATTCTACCTTCTTGTAACGTTTCAGCCTGATTGGACCTTGTTTTCACACAAGTGAACCCAGAATGATGTGAAATTGTGCTTCGTGCAACATAATTCTGGGTGCCATTTACAAACCATAAGTGCTAATGACTCCATTCCTTTTTGTGGTTGTAGGGGCTGTTGATTGGAGTACACTAAAACAAACTTAACCTCTATAGGACATTCAGAAGCCAAGTTATAAGCCCACAAAGATGTAACTGGACTACTTCTTTAAAGTGACACCAGGCCCGGTGACCTTTGGGACATGGTTTTACCCCCTATAGGAATGTGCGATCATCTTGAAACGTTCAGATCACTTACAACTCAATTTATTCTACCTTCTTGTAGCGTTTCAGCCTGATTGGACCTTGTTTTCACACAAATGGACCCAGAATGAAGTGAAATTGTGCTTCGTGCAACATAATTCTGGGTGCCAGTTACCAACCATAAGTGCTAATGACTCCATTCCTTTTTGTGGTTGTAGGGGCTGTTGATTGGAGTACACTAAAACAAACATGATCTCTCTAGGACATTCAGAAGCCAAGTTATAAGCCCACAAATGTGTAACTGGACTACTTCTTTAAATTGACACCAGATCCGGTGACCTTTGGGACATGGTTTGACCCCCTTAGGAAAGTGCTATCATCATGAAACGTTCAGATCACTTACAACTCAATAGATTCTACCTTCCTGTGACGTTTCAGCCTGATTGGACCTTGTTTTCACACAAATGAACCCAGAATGATGTGAAATTGTGCTTCGTGCAACATAATTCTGGGTGCCATTTACAAACCATAAGTGCTAATGACTCCATTCCTTTTTGTGGTTTTAGGGGCTGTTGATTGGAGTACACTAAAACAAACCTGACCTCTCTAGTACATTCAGAAGCCAAGCTATAAGCCCACAAAGGTGTAACTGGACTACTTCTTTAAAGTGACACCAGGCCCGGTGACCTTTGGGACATGGTTTGACCCCCTATAGGAATGTGCGATCATCATGAAACGTTCATATCACTTACAACTCAATAGAATCTACCTTCTTGTAACGTTTCAGCCTGATTGGACCTTGTTTTCACACAAGTGAACCCAGAATGATGTGAAATTGTGCTTCGTGCAACATAATTCTGGGTGCCATTTACAAACCATAAGTGCTAATGACTCCATTCCTTTTTGTGGTTGTAGGGGCTGTTGATTGGAGTACACTAAAACAAACTTAACCTCTATAGGACATTCAGAAGCCAAGTTATAAGCCCACAAAGATGTAACTGGACTACTTCTTTAAAGTGACACCAGGCCCGGTGACCTTTGGGACATGGTTTTACCCCCTATAGGAATGTGCGATCATCTTGAAACGTTCAGATCACTTACAACTCAATTTATTCTACCTTCTTGTAGCGTTTCAGCCTGATTGGACCTTGTTTTCACACAAATGGACCCAGAATGAAGTGAAATTGTGCTTCGTGCAACATAATTCTGGGTGCCATTTACAAACCATAAGTGCTAATGACTCCATTCCTTTTTGTGGTTTTAGGGGCTGTTGATTGGAGTACACTAAAACAAACCTGACCTCTCTAGGACATTCAGAAGCCAAGCTATAAGCCCACAAAGGTGTAACTGGACTACTTCTTTAAAGTGACACCAGGCCCGGTGACCTTTGGGACATGGTTTGACCCCCTATAGGAATGTGCGATCATCATGAAACGTTCATATCACTTACAACTCAATAGATTCTACCTTCTTGTAACGTTTCAGCCTGATTGGACCTTGTTTTCACACAAGTGAACCCAGAATGATGTGAAATTGTGCTTCGTGCAACATAATTCTGGGTGCCATTTACAAACCATAAGTGCTAATGACTCCATTCCTTTTTGTGGTTGTAGGGGCTGTTGATTGGAGTACACTAAAACAAACTTAACCTCTATAGGACATTCAGAAGCCAAGTTATAAGCCCACAAAGATGTAACTGGACTACTTCTTTAAAGTGACACCAGGCCCGGTGACCTTTGGGACATGGTTTTACCCCCTATAGGAATGTGCGATCATCTTGAAACGTTCAGATCACTTACAACTCAATTTATTCTACCTTCTTGTAGCGTTTCAGCCTGATTGGACCTTGTTTTCACACAAATGGACCCAGAATGAAGTGAAATTGTGCTTCGTGCAACATAATTCTGGGTGCCAGTTACCAACCATAAGTGCTAATGACTCCATTCCTTTTTGTGGTTGTAGTGCCTGTTGATTGGAGTACACTAAAACAAACATGATCTCTCTAGGACATTCAGAAGCCAAGTTATAAGCCCACAAATGTGTAACTGGACTACTTCTTTAAATTGACACCAGATCCGGTGACCTTTGGGACATGGTTTGACCCCCTTAGGAAAGTGCTATCATCATGAAACGTTCAGATCACTTACAACTCAATAGATTCTACCTTCCTGTAACGTTTCAGCCTGATTGGACCTTGTTTTCACACACATGAACCCAGAATGATGTGAAATTGTGCTTCGTGCAACATAATTCTGGGTGCCATTTAAAAACCATAAGTGCTAATGACTCCATTACTTTTTGTGGTTGTAGGGGCTGTTGATTGGCGTATACTAAAACAAACCTGATCTCTCTAGGACATTCAGAAGCCAAGTTATAAGCCCACAAATGTGTAACTGGACTACTTTTTTAAATTGATACCAGATCCGGTGACCTTTGGGACATGGTTTGACCCCCTTAGGAAAGTGCTATCATCATGAAACGTTCAGATCACTTACAACTCAATAGATTCTACCTTCCTGTGACGTTTCAGCCTGATTGGACCTTGTTTTCACACAAATGAACCCAGAATGATGTGAAATTGTGCTTCGTGCATCATAATTCTGGGTGCCATTTACAAACCATAAGTGCTAATGACTCCATTCCTTTTTGTGGTTGTAGGGGCTTTTGATTGGAGTACACTAAAACAAACCTAAACTCTCTAGGACATTCAGAAGCCAAGTTATAAGCCCACAAAGGTGTAACTGGACTACTTCTTTAAAGTGACACCAGGCCCGGTGACCTTTGGGACATGGTTTGACCCCCTATAGGAATGTGCGATCATCTTGAAACGTTCAGATCACTTACAACTCAATAGATTCTACCTTCCTGTATTGTTTCAGCCTGATTGGACCTTGTTTTTACACAAATGAACCCAGAATGATGTGAAATTGTGCTTCGTGCAACATAATTCTCAGTGCCATTTAAAAACCATAAGTGCTAATGTCTCCATTCCTTTTTGTGGTTGTAGGGGCTGTTGATTGGAGTACACTAAAACAAACCTGACCTCTCTAGGACATTCAGAAGCCAAGTTATGAGCCCACAAAGGTGTAACTGGACTACTTCTTTAAAGTGACACCAGGCCCGGTGACCTTTGGGACATGGTTTGACCCCCTATAGGAATGTGCGATCATCCTGAAACGTTCAGATCACTTACAACTCAATAGATTCTACCTTCTTGTAACGTTTCAGCCTGATTGGACCTTGTTTTCACACAAATGGACCCAGAATGATGTGAAATTGTGCTTCGTGCCACATAATTCTGGGTGCCATTTACAACCATAAGTGCTAATGACTCCATTCCTTTTTGTGGTTGTAGGGGCTGTTGATTGGAGTACAATAAAACAAACCTGACCTCTCTAGGACATTCAGAAGCCAAGTTATAAGCCCACAAAGGTGTAACTGGACTACTTCTTTAAAGTGACACCAGGCCCGGTGACCTTTGGGACATGGTTTGACCCCCTATAGGAATGTGCGATCATCATGAAACGTTCAGATCACTTACAACTCAATAGATTCGACCTTCTTGTAACGTTTCAGCCTGATTGGACCTTGTTTTCACACAAATGGACCCAGAATGATGTGAAATTGTGCTTCGTGCAAAATAATTCTGGGTGCCATTTACAAACCATAAGTGCTAATGACTCCACTACTTTTTGTGGTTGTAGGGGCTGTTGATTGGAGTACACTGAAACAAACCTGACCTCTCTAGGACATTCAGAAGCCAAGTTATGAGCCCACAAAGGTGTAACTGGACTACTTCTTTAAAGTGACACCAGGCCCGGTGACCTTTGGGACATGGTTTGACCCCCTATAGGAATGTGCGATCATCATGAAACGTTCAGATCACTTACAACTCAATAGATTCTACCTTCTTGTAACGTTTCAGCCTGATTGGACCTTGTTTTCACACAAATGGACCCAGAATGATGTGAAATTGTGCTTCGTGCAACATAATTCTGGGTGCCATTTACAAACCATAAGTGCTAATGACTCCATTCCTTTTTGTGGTTGTAGGGGCTGTTGATTGTAGTACACTAAAACAAACCTGATCCCTCTAGGACATTCAGAAGCCAAGTTATAAGCCCACAAAGGTGTAACTGGACTACTTCTTTAAAGTGACACCAGGCCCGGTGACCTTTGGGACATGGTTTGACCCCCTATAGGAATGTTCGATCGTCATGAAACGTTCAGATCACTTACAACTCAATAGATTCTACCTTCTTGTAACGTTTCAGCCTGATTGGACCTTGTTTTCACACAAATGGACCCAGAATGATGTGAAATTGTGCTTCGTGCAACATAATTCTGGGTGCCATTTACAAACCATAAGTGCTAATGACTCCATTCCTTTTTGTGGTTGTAGGGGCTGTTGATTGGAGTACACTAAAACAAACCTGATCCCTCTAGGACATTCAGAAGCCAAGTTATAAGCCCACAAATGTGTAACTGGACTACTTCTTTAAATTGACACCAGATCCGGTGACCTTTGGGACATGGTTTGACCCCCTTAGGAATGTGCGATCATCATGAAACGTTCAGATCACTTACAACTCAATAGATTCTACCTTCTTGTAACATTTCAGCCTGATTGGACCTTGTTTTCACACAAATGGACCCAGAATGATGTGAAATTGTGCTTCGTGCAACATAATTCTGGGTGCCATTTACAAACCATAAGTGCTAATGACTCCATTCCTTTTTGTGGTTGTAGGGGCTGTTGATTGGAGTACATTAAAACAAACCTGACGTCTCTAGGACATTCAGAAGCCAAGTTATAAGCCCACAAATGTGTAACTGGACTACTTCTTTATATTGACACCAGATCCGGTGACATTTGGGACATGGTTTGACCCCCTTAGGAAAGTGCTATCATCATGAAACGTTCAGATCACTTACAACTCAATAGATTCTACCTTCCTGTAACGTTTCAGCCTAATTGGACCTTGTTTTCACACAAATGAACCCAGAATTATGTGAAATTGTGCTTCGTGCAACATAATTATGGGTGCCATTTACAAACCATAAGTGTTAATGACTCCATTCCTTTTTGTCGTTGTAGGGGCTGTTGATTGGAGTACACTAAAACAAACCTGACCTCTCTAGGACATTCAGAAGCCAAGTTATAAGCCCACAAAGGTGTAACTGGACTACTTCTTTAAAGTGACACCAGGCCCGGTGACCTTTGGGACATGGTTTGACCCCCTATAGGAATGTGCGATCATCATGAAACGTTCAGATCACTTACAACTCAGTAAATTCTACCTTCTTGGAACGTTTCAGCCTGATTGGACCTTGTTTTCACACAAATGAACCCAGAATGATGTGAAATTGTGCTTCGTGCAACATAATTCTGGGTGCCATTTAAAAACCATAAGTGCTATGACTCCATTCCTTTTTGTGGTTGTAGGGGCTGTTGCTTGGAGTACACTAAAACAAACCTGATCGCTCTAGGACATTCAGAAGCCAAGTTATAAGCCCACAAATGTGTAACTGGACTTTTTTAAAGTGACACCAGGCCCGGTGACCTTTGGGACATGGTTTGACCCCCTATGGGAATGTCTGATCATCATGAAACGTTCAGATCACTTACAACTCAATAGATTCTACCTTCTTGTAACATTTCAGCCTGATTGGACCTTGTTTTCACACAAATGGACCCAGAATGATGTGAAATTGTGCTTCGTGCAACATAATTCTGGGTGCCATTTACAAACCATAAGTGCTAATGACTCCATTCCTTTTTGTGGATGTAGGGGCTGTTGATTGGAGTACACTAAAACAAACCTGACCTCTCTAGGACATTCAGAAGCCAAGTTATAAGCCCACAAAGGTGTAACTGGACTACTTCTTTAAAGTGACACCAGATCCGGTGACCTTTGGGACATGGTTTGACCCCCTATAGGAAAGTGCTATCATCATGAAACGTTCAGATCACTTACAACTCAATAGATTCTACCTTCCTGTAACGTTTCAGCCTGATTGGACCTTGTTTTCACACAAATGAACCCAGAATGATGTGAAATTGTGCTTCGTGCAACATAATTCTGGGTGCCATTTAAAAACCATAAGTGCTAATGACTCCATTCCTTTTTGTGGTTGTAGGGGCTGTTGATTGGCGTATACTAAAACAAACCTGATCTCTCTAGGACATTCAGAAGCCAAGTTATAAGCCCACAAATGTGTAACTGGACTACTTTTTTAAATTGACACCAGATCCGGTGACCTTTGGGACATGGTTTGACCCCCTTAGGAAAGTGCTATCATCATGAAACGTTCAGATCACTTACAACTCAATAGATTCTACCTTCCTGTGACGTTTCAGCCTGATTGGACCTTGTTTTCACACAAATGAACCCAGAATGATGTGAAATTGTGCTTCGTGCAACATAATTCTGGGTGCCATTTACAAACCATAAGTGCTAATGACTCCACTACTTTTTGTGGTTGTAGGGGCTGTTGATTGGAGTACACTGAAACAAACCTGACCTCTCTAGGACATTCAGAAGCCAAGTTATGAGCCCACAAAGGTGTAACTGGACTACTTCTTTAAAGTGACACCAGGCCCGGTGACCTTTGGGACATGGTTTGACCCCCTATAGGAATGTGCGATCATCATGAAACGTTCAGATCACTTACAACTCAATAGATTCTACCTTCTTGTAACGTTTCAGCCTGATTGGACCTTGTTTTCACACAAATGGACCCAGAATGATGTGAAATTGTGCTTCGTGCAACATAATTCTGGGTGCCATTTACAAACCATAAGTGCTAATGACTCCATTCCTTTTTGTGGTTGTAGGGGCTGTTGATTGTAGTACACTAAAACAAACCTGATCCCTCTAGGACATTCAGAAGCCAAGTTATAAGCCCACAAAGGTGTAACTGGACTACTTCTTTAAAGTGACACCAGGCCCGGTGACCTTTGGGGCATGGTTTGACCCCCTATAGGAATGTTCGATCGTCATGAAACGTTCAGATCACTTACAACTCAATAGATTCTACCTTCTTGTAACGTTTCAGCCTGATTGGACCTTGTTTTCACACAAATGGACCCAGAATGATGTGAAATTGTGCTTCGTGCAACATAATTCTGGGTGCCATTTACAAACCATAAGTGCTAATGACTCCATTCCTTTTTGTGGTTGTAGGGGCTGTTGATTGGAGTACACTAAAACAAACCTGATCCCTCTAGGACATTCAGAAGCCAAGTTATAAGCCCACAAATGTGTAACTGGACTACTTCTTTAAATTGACACCAGATCCGGTGACCTTTGGGACATGGTTTGACCCCCTTAGGAAAGTGCTATCATCATGAAACGTTCAGATCACTTACAACTCAATATATTCTACCTTCCTGTAACGTTTCAGCCTGATTGGACCTTGTTTTCACACAAATGGACCCAGAATGATGTGAAATTGTGCTTCGTGCAACATAATTCTGGGTGCCATTTACAAACCATAAGTGCTAATGACTCCATTCCTTTTTGTGGTTGTAGGGGCTGTTGATTGGAGTACTAAAACAAACCTGATCTCTCTAGGACATTCAGAAGCCAAGTTAAAAGCCCGAAAATGTGTAACTGGACTTCTTCTTTAAAGTGACACCAGGCCCGGTGACCTTTGGGACATGGTTTGACCCCCTATAGGAATGTGTGATCATCATGAAACGTTCAGATCACTTACAACTCAATAGATTCTACCTTCTTGTAACATTTCAGCCTGATTGGACCTTGTTGTCACACAAATGGACCCAGAATGATGTGAAATTGTGCTTCGTGCAACATAATTCTGGGTGCCATTTACAAACCATAAGTGCTAATGACTCCATTCCTTTTTGTGGTTGTAGGGGCTGTTGATTGGAGTACATTAAAACAAACCTGACGTCTCTAGGACATTCAGAAGCCAAGTTATAAGCCCACAAATGTGTAACTGGACTACTTCTTTAAATTGACATCAGATCCGGTGACATTTGGGACATGGTTTGACCCCCTTAGGAAAGTGCTATCATCATGAAACGTTCAGATCACTTACAACTCAATAGATTCTACCTTCCTGTAACGTTTCAGCCTGATTGGACCTTGTTTTCACACAAATGAACCCAGAATTATGTGAAATTGTGCTTCGTGCAACATAATTATGGGTGCCATTTACAAACCATAAGTGTTAATGACTCCATTCCTTTTTGTGGTTGTAGGGGCTGTTGATTGGAGTACACTAAAACAAACCTGACCTCTCTAGGACATTCAGAAGCCAAGTTATAAGCCCACAAAGGTGTAACTGGACTACTTCTTTAAAGTGACACCAGGCCCGGTGACCTTTGGGACATGGTTTGACCCCCTATAGGAATGTGCGATCATCATGAAACGTTCAGATCACTTACAACTCAGTAAATTCTACCTTCTTGGAATGTTTCAGCCTGATTGGACCTTGTTTTCACACAAATGAACCCAGAATGATGTGAAATTGTGCTTCGTGCAACATAATTCTGGGTGCCATTTAAAAACCATAAGTGCTATGACTCCATTCCTTTTTGTGGTTGTAGGGGCTGTTGATTGGAGTACACTAAAACAAACCTGATCGCTCTAGGACATTCAGAAGCCAAGTTATAAGCCCACAAAGGTGTAACTGGACTACTTCTTTAAAGTGACACCAGGCCCGGTGACCTTTGGGACATGGTTTGACCCCCTTAGGAAAGTGCTATCATCATGAAACGTTCAGATCACTTACAACTCAATAGATTCTACCTTCTTGTAACATTTCAGCCTGATTGGACCTTGTTTTCACACAAATGGACCCAGAATGATGTGAAATTGTGCTTCGTGCAACATAATTCTGGGTGCCATTTACAAACCATAAGTGCTAATGACTCCATTCCTTTTTGTGGTTGTAGGGGCTGTTGATTGGAGTACTAAAACAAACCTGATCTCTCTAGGACATTCAGAAGCCAAGTTAAAAGCCCACAAATGTGTAACTGGACTTCTTCTTTAAAGTGACACCAGGCCCGGTGACCTTTGGGACATGGTTTGACCCCCTATAGGAATGTGTGATCATCATGAAACGTTCAGATCACTTACAACTCAATAGATTCTACCTTCTTGTAACATTTCAGCCTGATTGGACCTTGTTTTCACACAAATGGACCCAGAATGATGTGAAATTGTGCTTCGTGCAACATAATTCTGGGTGCCATTTACAAACCATAAGTGCTAATGACTCCATTCCTTTTTGTGGTTGTAGGGGCTGTTGATTGGAGTACATTAAAACAAACCTGACGTCTCTAGGACATTCAGAAGCCAAGTTATAAGCCCACAAATGTGTAACTGGACTACTTCTTTAAATTGACACCAGATCCGGTGACATTTGGGACATGGTTTGACCCCCTTAGGAAAGTGCTATCATCATGAAACGTTCAGATCACTTACAACTCAATAGATTCTACCTTCCTGTAACGTTTCAGCCTAATTGGACCTTGTTTTCACACAAATGAACCCAGAATTATGTGAAATTGTGCTTCGTGCAACATAATTATGGGTGCCATTTACAAACCATAAGTGTTAATGACTCCATTAATTTTTGTCGTTGTAGGGGCTGTTGATTGGAGTACACTAAAACAAACCTGACCTCTCTAGGACATTCAGAAGCCAAGTTATAAGCCCACAAAGGTGTAACTGGACTACTTCTTTAAAGTGACACCAGGCCCGGTGACCTTTGGGACATGGTTTGACCCCCTATAGGAATGTGCGATCATCATGAAACGTTCAGATCACTTACAACTCAGTAAATTCTACCTTCTTGGAACGTTTCAGCCTGATTGGACCTTGTTTTCACACAAATGAACCCAGAATGATGTGAAATTGTGCTTCGTGCAACATAATTCTGGGTGCCATTTAAAAACCATAAGTGCTATGACTCCATTCCTTTTTGTGGTTGTAGGGGCTGTTGCTTGGAGTACACTAAAACAAACCTGATCGCTCTAGGACATTCAGAAGCCAAGTTATAAGCCCACAAATGTGTAACTGGACTTCTTTAAAGTGACACCAGGCCCGGTGACCTTTGGGACATGGTTTGACCCCCTATGGGAATGTCTGATCATCATGAAACGTTCAGATCACTTACAACTCAATAGATTCTACCTTCTTGTAACATTTCAGCCTGATTGGACCTTGTTTTCACACAAATGGACCCAGAATGATGTGAAATTGTGCTTCGTGCAACATAATTCTGGGTGCCATTTACAAACCATAAGTGCTAATGACTCCATTCCTTTTTGTGGATGTAGGGGCTGTTGATTGGAGTACACTAAAACAAACCTGACCTCTCTAGGACATTCAGAAGCCAAGTTATAAGCCCACAAAGGTGTAACTGGACTACTTCTTTAAAGTGACACCAGATCCGGTGACCTTTGGGACATGGTTTGACCCCCTATAGGAAAGTGCTATCATCATGAAACGTTCAGATCACTTACAACTCAATAGATTCTACCTTCCTGTAACGTTTCAGCCTGATTGGACCTTGTTTTCACACAAATGAACCCAGAATGATGTGAAATTGTGCTTCGTGCAACATAATTCTGGGTGCCATTTAAAAACCATAAGTGCTAATGACTCCATTCCTTTTTGTGGTTGTAGGGGCTGTTGATTGGCGTATACTAAAACAAACCTGATCTCTCTAGGACATTCAGAAGCCAAGTTATAAGCCCACAAAGGTGTAACTGGACTACTTTTTTAAATTGACACCAGATCCGGTGACCTTTGGGACATGGTTTGACCCCCTTAGGAAAGTGCTATCATCATGAAACGTTCAGATCACTTACAACTCAATAGATTCTACCTTCCTGTCACGTTTCAGCCTGATTGGACCTTGTTTTCACACAAATGAACCCAGAATGATGTGAAATTGTGCTTCGTGCAACATAATTCTGGGTGCCATTTACAAACCATAAGTGCTAATGACTCCATTCCTTTTAGTGGTTTTAGGGGCTGTTGATTGGAGTACACTAAAACAAACCTGACCTCTCTAGGACATTCAGAAGCCAAGCTATAAGCCCACAAAGGTGTAACTGGACTACTTCTTTAAAGTGACACCAGGCCCGGTGACCTTTGGGACATGGTTTGACCCCCTATAGGAATGTGCGATCATCATGAAACGTTCATATCACTTACAACTCAATAGATTCTACCTTCTTGTAACGTTTCAGCCTGATTGGACCTTGTTTTCACACAAGTGAACCCAGAATGATGTGAAATTGTGCTTCGTGCAACATAATTCTGGGTGCCATTTACAAACCATAAGTGCTAATGACTCCATTCCTTTTTGTGGTTGTAGGGGCTGTTGATTGGAGTACACTAAAACAAACTTAACCTCTATAGGACATTCAGAAGCCAAGTTATAAGCCCACAAAGATGTAACTGGACTACTTCTTTAAAGTGACACCAGGCCCGGTGACCTTTGGGACATGGTTTTACCCCCTATAGGAATGTGCGATCATCTTGAAACGTTCAGATCACTTACAACTCAATTTATTCTACCTTCTTGTAGCGTTTCAGCCTGATTGGACCTTGTTTTCACACAAATGGACCCAGAATGAAGTGAAATTGTGCTTCGTGCAACATAATTCTGGGTGCCATTTACCAACCATAAGTGCTAATGACTCCATTCCTTTTTGTGGTTGTAGGGGCTGTTGATTGGAGTACACTAAAACAAACATGATCTCTCTAGGACATTCAGAAGCCAAGTTATAAGCCCACAAATGTGTAACTGGACTACTTCTTTAAATTGACACCAGATCCGGTGACCTTTGGGACATGGTTTGACCCCCTTAGGAAAGTGCTATCATCATGAAACGTTCAGATCACTTACAACTCAATAGATTCTACCTTCCTGTAACGTTTCAGCCTGATTGGACCTTGTTTTCACACACATGAACCCAGAATGATGTGAAATTGTGCTTCGTGCAACATAATTCTGGGTGCCATTTAAAAACCATAAGTGCTAATGACTCCATTACTTTTTGTGGTTGTAGGGGCTGTTGATTGGCGTATACTAAAACAAACCTGATCTCTCTAGGACATTCAGAAGCCAAGTTATAAGCCCACAAATGTGTAACTGGACTACTTTTTTAAATTGACACCAGATCCGGTGACCTTTGGGACATGGTTTGACCCCCTTAGGAAAGTGCTATCATCATGAAACGTTCAGATCAATTACAACTCAATAGATTCTACCTTCCTGTGACGTTTCAGCCTGATTGGAGCTTGTTTTCACACAAATGAACCCAGAATGATGTGAAGTTGTGCTTCGTGCAACATAATTCTGGGTGCCATTTACAAACCATAAGTGCTAATGACTCCATTCCTTTTTGTGGTTGTAGGGGCTGTTGATTGGAGTACACTAAAACAAACCTAACCTCTATAGGACATTCAGAAGCCAAGTTATAAGCCCACAAATGTGTAACTGGACAACTTCTTTAAATTGACACCAGATCCGGTGACCTTTGGGACATGTTTTGACCCCCTTAGGAAAGTGCTATCATCATGAAACGTTCAGATCACTTACAACTCAATAGATTCTACCTTCCTGTAACGTTTCAGCCTGATTGGACCTTGTTTTCATACAAATGAACCCAGAATGATGTGAAATTGTGCTTCGTGCATCATAATTCTGGGTGCCATTTACAAACCATAAGTGCTAATGACTCCATTCCTTTTTGTGGTTGTAGGGGCTTTTGATTGGAGTACACTAAAACAAACCTAAACTCTCTAGGACATTCAGAAGCCAAGTTATAAGCCCACAAAGGTGTAACTGGACTACTTCTTTAAAGTGACACCAGGCCCGGTGACCTTTGGGACATGGTTTGACACCCTATAGGAATGTGCGATCATCTTGAAACGTTCAGATCACTTACAACTCAATAGATTCTACCTTCTTGTAACGTTTCAGCCTGATTGGACCTTGTTTTCACACAAATGAACCCAGAATGATGTGAAGTTGTGCTTCGTGCAACATAATTCTGGGTGCCATTTACAAACCATAAGTGCTAATGACTCCATTCCTTTTTGTGGTTGTAGGGGCTGTTGATTGGAGTACACTAAAACAAACCTAACCTCTATAGGACATTCAGAAGCCAAGTTATAAGCCCACAAATGTGTAACTGGACAACTTCTTTAAATTGACACCAGATCCGGTGACCTTTGGGACATTGTTTGACCCCCTTAGGAAAGTGCTATCATCATGAAACGTTCAGATCACTTACAACTCAATAGATTCTACCTTCCTGTAACGTTTCAGCCTGATTGGACCTTGTTTTCATACAAATGAACCCAGAATGATGTGAAATTGTGCTTCGTGCATCATAATTTTGGGTGCCATTTACAAACCATAAGTGCTAATGTCTCCATTCCTTTTTGTGGTTGTAGGGGCTGTTGATTGGAGTACACTAAAACAAACCTGACCTCTCTAGGACATTCAGAAGCCAAGTTATGAGCCCACAAAGGTGTAACTGGACTACTTCTTTAAAGTGACACCAGGCCCGGTGACCTTTGGGACATGGTTTGACCCCCTATAGGAATGTGCGATCATCCTGAAACGTTCAGATCACTTACAACTCAATAGATTCTACCTTCTTGTAACGTTTCAGCCTGATTGGACCTTGTTTTCACACAAATGGACCCAGAATGATGTGAAATTGTGCTTCGTGCCACATAATTCTGGGTGCCATTTACAACCATAAGTGCTAATGACTCCATTCCTTTTTGTGGTTGTAGGGGCTGTTGATTGGAGTACAATAAAACAAACCTGACCTCTCTAGGACATTCAGAAGCCAAGTTATAAGCCCACAAAGGTGTAACTGGACTACTTCTTTAAAGTGACACCAGGCCCGGTGACCTTTGGGACATGGTTTGACCCCCTATAGGAATGTGCGATCATCATGAAACGTTCAGATCACTTACAACTCAATAGATTCGACCTTCTTGTAACGTTTCAGCCTGATTGGACCTTGTTTTCACACAAATGGACCCAGAATGATGTGAAATTGTGCTTCGTGCAAAATAATTCTGGGTGCCATTTACAAACCATAAGTGCTAATGACTCCACTACTTTTTGTGGTTGTAGGGGCTGTTGATTGGAGTACACTGAAACAAACCTGACCTCTCTAGGACATTCAGAAGCCAAGTTATGAGCCCACAAAGGTGTAACTGGACTACTTCTTTAAAGTGACACCAGGCCCGGTGACCTTTGGGACATGGTTTGACCCCCTATAGGAATGTGCGATCATCATGAAACGTTCAGATCACTTACAACTCAATAGATTCTACCTTCTTGTAAAGTTTCAGCCTGATTGGACCTTGTTTTCACACAAATGGACCCAGAATGATGTGAAATTGTGCTTCGTGCAACATAATTCTGGGTGCCATTTACAAACCATAAGTGCTAATGACTCCATTCCTTTTTGTGGTTGTAGGGGCTGTTGATTGTAGTACACTAAAACAAACCTGATCCCTCTAGGTCATTCAGAAGCCAAGTTATAAGCCCACAAAGGTGTAACTGGACTACTTCTTTAAAGTGACACCAGGCCCGGTGACCTTTGGGACATGGTTTGGCCCCCTATAGGAATGTTCGATCGTCATGAAACGTTCAGATCACTTACAACTCAATAGATTCTACCTTCTTGTAACGTTTCAGCCTGATTGGACCTTGTTTTCACACAAATGGACCCAGAATGATGTGAAATTGTGCTTCGTGCAACATAATTCTGGGTGCCATTTACAAACCATAAGTGCGAATGACTCCATTCCTTTTTGTGGTTGTAGGGGCTGTTGATTGGAGTACACTAAAACAAACCTGATCCCTCTAGGACATTCAGAAGCCAAGTTATAAGCCCACAAATGTGTAACTGGACTACTTTTTTAAATTGACACCAGATCCGGTGACCTTTGGGACATGGTTTGACCCCCTTAGGAAAGTGCTATCATCATGAAACGTTCAGATCACTTACAACTCAATAGATTCTACCTTCCTGTGACGTTTCAGCCTGATTGGACCTTGTTTTCACACAAATGAACCCAGAATGATGTGAAATTGTGCTTCGTGCAACATAATTCTGGGTGCCATTTACAAACCATAAGTGCTAATGACTCCATTCCTTTTAGTGGTTTTAGGGGCTGTTGATTGGAGTACACTAAAACAAACCTGACCTCTCTAGGACATTCAGAAGCCAAGCTATAAGCCCACAAAGGTGTAACTGGACTACTTCTTTAAAGTGACACCAGGCCCGGTGACCTTTGGGACATGGTTTGACCCCCTATAGGAATGTGCGATCATCATGAAACGTTCATATCACTTACAACTCAATAGATTCTACCTTCTTGTAACGTTTCAGCCTGATTGGACCTTGTTTTCACACAAGTGAACCCAGAATGATGTGAAATTGTGCTTCGTGCAACATAATTCTGGGTGCCATTTACAAACCATAAGTGCTAATGACTCCATTCCTTTTTGTGGTTGTAGGGGCTGTTGATTGGAGTACACTAAAACAAACTTAACCTCTATAGGACATTCAGAAGCCAAGTTATAAGCCCACAAAGATGTAACTGGACTACTTCTTTAAAGTGACACCAGGCCCGGTGACCTTTGGGACATGGTTTTACCCCCTATAGGAATGTGCGATCATCTTGAAACGTTCAGATCACTTACAACTCAATTTATTCTACCTTCTTGTAGCGTTTCAGCCTGATTGGACCTTGTTTTCACACAAATGGACCCAGAATGAAGTGAAATTGTGCTTCGTGCAACATAATTCTGGGTGCCATTTACCAACCATAAGTGCTAATGACTCCATTCCTTTTTGTGGTTGTAGGGGCTGTTGATTGGAGTACACTAAAACAAACATGATCTCTCTAGGACATTCAGAAGCCAAGTTATAAGCCCACAAATGTGTAACTGGACTACTTCTTTAAATTGACACCAGATCCGGTGACCTTTGGGACATGGTTTGACCCCCTTAGGAAAGTGCTATCATCATGAAACGTTCAGATCACTTACAACTCAATAGATTCTACCTTCCTGTAACGTTTCAGCCTGATTGGACCTTGTTTTCACACACATGAACCCAGAATGATGTGAAATTGTGCTTCGTGCAACATAATTCTGGGTGCCATTTAAAAACCATAAGTGCTAATGACTCCATTACTTTTTGTGGTTGTAGGGGCTGTTGATTGGCGTATACTAAAACAAACCTGATCTCTCTAGGACATTCAGAAGCCAAGTTATAAGCCCACAAATGTGTAACTGGACTACTTTTTTAAATTGACACCAGATCCGGTGACCTTTGGGACATGGTTTGACCCCCTTAGGAAAGTGCTATCATCATGAAACGTTCAGATCAATTACAACTCAATAGATTCTACCTTCCTGTGACGTTTCAGCCTGATTGGAGCTTGTTTTCACACAAATGAACCCAGAATGATGTGAAGTTGTGCTTCGTGCAACATAATTCTGGGTGCCATTTACAAACCATAAGTGCTAATGACTCCATTCCTTTTTGTGGTTGTAGGGGCTGTTGATTGGAGTACACTAAAACAAACCTAACCTCTATAGGACATTCAGAAGCCAAGTTATAAGCCCACAAATGTGTAACTGGACAACTTCTTTAAATTGACACCAGATCCGGTGACCTTTGGGACATGTTTTGACCCCCTTAGGAAAGTGCTATCATCATGAAACGTTCAGATCACTTACAACTCAATAGATTCTACCTTCCTGTAACGTTTCAGCCTGATTGGACCTTGTTTTCATACAAATGAACCCAGAATGATGTGAAATTGTGCTTCGTGCATCATAATTCTGGGTGCCATTTACAAACCATAAGTGCTAATGACTCCATTCCTTTTTGTGGTTGTAGGGGCTTTTGATTGGAGTACACTAAAACAAACCTAAACTCTCTAGGACATTCAGAAGCCAAGTTATAAGCCCACAAAGGTGTAACTGGACTACTTCTTTAAAGTGACACCAGGCCCGGTGACCTTTGGGACATGGTTTGACACCCTATAGGAATGTGCGATCATCTTGAAACGTTCAGATCACTTACAACTCAATAGATTCTACCTTCTTGTAACGTTTCAGCCTGATTGGACCTTGTTTTCACACAAATGAACCCAGAATGATGTGAAGTTGTGCTTCGTGCAACATAATTCTGGGTGCCATTTACAAACCATAAGTGCTAATGACTCCATTCCTTTTTGTGGTTGTAGGGGCTGTTGATTGGAGTACACTAAAACAAACCTAACCTCTATAGGACATTCAGAAGCCAAGTTATAAGCCCACAAATGTGTAACTGGACAACTTCTTTAAATTGACACCAGATCCGGTGACCTTTGGGACATTGTTTGACCCCCTTAGGAAAGTGCTATCATCATGAAACGTTCAGATCACTTACAACTCAATAGATTCTACCTTCCTGTAACGTTTCAGCCTGATTGGACCTTGTTTTCATACAAATGAACCCAGAATGATGTGAAATTGTGCTTCGTGCATCATAATTTTGGGTGCCATTTACAAACCATAAGTGCTAATGTCTCCATTCCTTTTTGTGGTTGTAGGGGCTGTTGATTGGAGTACACTAAAACAAACCTGACCTCTCTAGGACATTCAGAAGCCAAGTTATGAGCCCACAAAGGTGTAACTGGACTACTTCTTTAAAGTGACACCAGGCCCGGTGACCTTTGGGACATGGTTTGACCCCCTATAGGAATGTGCGATCATCCTGAAACGTTCAGATCACTTACAACTCAATAGATTCTACCTTCTTGTAACGTTTCAGCCTGATTGGACCTTGTTTTCACACAAATGGACCCAGAATGATGTGAAATTGTGCTTCGTGCCACATAATTCTGGGTGCCATTTACAACCATAAGTGCTAATGACTCCATTCCTTTTTGTGGTTGTAGGGGCTGTTGATTGGAGTACAATAAAACAAACCTGACCTCTCTAGGACATTCAGAAGCCAAGTTATAAGCCCACAAAGGTGTAACTGGACTACTTCTTTAAAGTGACACCAGGCCCGGTGACCTTTGGGACATGGTTTGACCCCCTATAGGAATGTGCGATCATCATGAAACGTTCAGATCACTTACAACTCAATAGATTCGACCTTCTTGTAACGTTTCAGCCTGATTGGACCTTGTTTTCACACAAATGGACCCAGAATGATGTGAAATTGTGCTTCGTGCAAAATAATTCTGGGTGCCATTTACAAACCATAAGTGCTAATGACTCCACTACTTTTTGTGGTTGTAGGGGCTGTTGATTGGAGTACACTGAAACAAACCTGACCTCTCTAGGACATTCAGAAGCCAAGTTATGAGCCCACAAAGGTGTAACTGGACTACTTCTTTAAAGTGACACCAGGCCCGGTGACCTTTGGGACATGGTTTGACCCCCTATAGGAATGTGCGATCATCATGAAACGTTCAGATCACTTACAACTCAATAGATTCTACCTTCTTGTAAAGTTTCAGCCTGATTGGACCTTGTTTTCACACAAATGGACCCAGAATGATGTGAAATTGTGCTTCGTGCAACATAATTCTGGGTGCCATTTACAAACCATAAGTGCTAATGACTCCATTCCTTTTTGTGGTTGTAGGGGCTGTTGATTGTAGTACACTAAAACAAACCTGATCCCTCTAGGACATTCAGAAGCCAAGTTATAAGCCCACAAAGGTGTAACTGGACTACTTCTTTAAAGTGACACCAGGCCCGGTGACCTTTGGGACATGGTTTGGCCCCCTATAGGAATGTTCGATCGTCATGAAATGTTCAGATCACTTACAACTCAATAGATTCTACCTTCTTGTAACGTTTCAGCCTGATTGGACCTTGTTTTCACACAAATGGACCCAGAATGATGTGAAATTGTGCTTCGTGCAACATAATTCTGGGTGCCATTTACAAACCATAAGTGCGAATGACTCCATTCCTTTTTGTGGTTGTAGGGGCTGTTGATTGGAGTACACTAAAACAAACCTGATCCCTCTAGGACATTCAGAAGCCAAGTTATAAGCCCACAAATGTGTAACTGGACTACTTCTTTAAATTGACACCAGATCCGGTGACCTTTGGGACATGGTTTGACCCCCTTAGGAAAGTGCTATCATCATGAAACGTTCAGATCACTTACAACTCAATATATTCTACCTTCCTGTAACGTTTCAGCCTGATTGGACCTTGTTTTCACACAAATGGACCCAGAATGATGTGAAATTGTGCTTCGTGCAACATAATTCTGGGTGCCATTTACAAACCATAAGTGCTAATGACTCCATTCCTTTTTGTGGTTGTAGGGGCTGTTGATTGGAGTACTAAAACAAACCTGATCTCTCTAGGACATTCAGAAGCCAAGTTAAAAGCCCGAAAATGTGTAACTGGACTTCTTCTTTAAAGTGACACCAGGCCCGGTGACCTTTGGGACATGGTTTGACCCCCTATAGGAATGTGTGATCATCATGAAACGTTCAGATCACTTACAACTCAATAGATTCTACCTTCTTGTAACATTTCAGCCTGATTGGACCTTGTTTTCACACAAATGGACCCAGAATGATGTGAAATTGTGCTTCGTGCAACATAATTCTGGGTGCCATTTACAAACCATAAGTGCTAATGACTCCATTCCTTTTTGTGGTTGTAGGGGCTGTTGATTGGAGTACATTAAAACAAACCTGACGTCTCTAGGACATTCAGAAGCCAAGTTATAAGCCCACAAATGTGTAACTGGACTACTTCTTTAAATTGACACCAGATCCGGTGACATTTGGGACATGGTTTGACCCCCTTAGGAAAGTGCTATCATCATGAAACGTTCAGATCACTTACAACTCAATAGATTCTACCTTCCTGTAACGTTTCAGCCTGATTGGACCTTGTTTTCACACAAATGAACCCAGAATTATGTGAAATTGTGCTTCGTGCAACATAATTATGGGTGCCATTTACAAACCATAAGTGTTAATGACTCCATTCCTTTTTGTGGTTGTAGGGGCTGTTGATTGGAGTACACTAAAACAAACCTGACCTCTCTAGGACATTCAGAAGCCAAGTTATAAGCCCACAAAGGTGTAACTGGACTACTTCTTTAAAGTGACACCAGGCCCGGTGACCTTTGGGACATGGTTTGACCCCCTATAGGAATGTGCGATCATCATGAAACGTTCAGATCACTTACAACTCAGTAAATTCTACCTTCTTGGAACGTTTCAGCCTGATTGGACCTTGTTTTCACACAAATGAACCCAGAATGATGTGAAATTGTGCTTCGTGCAACATAATTCTGGGTGCCATTTAAAAACCATAAGTGCTATGACTCCATTCCTTTTTGTGGTTGTAGGGGCTGTTGCTTGGAGTACACTAAAACAAACCTGATCGCTCTAGGACATTCAGAAGCCAAGTTATAAGCCCACAAATGTGTAACTGGACTTCTTTAAAGTGACACCAGGCCCGGTGACCTTTGGGACATGGTTTGACCCCCTATAGGAATGTGTGATCATCATGAAACGTTCAGATCACTTACAACTCAATAGATTCTACCTTCTTGTAACATTTCAGCCTGATTGGACCTTGTTTTCACACAAATGGACCCAGAATGATGTGAAATTGTGCTTCGTGCAACATAATTCTGGGTGCCATTTACAAACCATAAGTGCTAATGACTCCATTCCTATTTGTGGTTGTAGGGGCTGTTGATTGGAGTACTAAAACAAACCTGATCTCTCTAGGACATTCAGAAGCCAAGTTAAAAGCCCACAAATGTGTAACTGGACTTCTTCTTTAAAGTGACACCAGGCCCGGTGACCTTTGGGACATGGTTTGACCCCCTATAGGAATGTGTGATCATCATGAAACGTTCAGATCACTTACAACTCAATAGATTCTACCTTCTTGTAACATTTCAGCCTGATTGGACCTTGTTTTCACACAAATGGACCCAGAATGATGTGAAATTGTGCTTCGTGCAACACATTTACAAACCATAAGTGCTAATGACTCCATTCCTTTTTGTGGTTGTAGGGGCTGTTGATTGGAGTACATTAAAACAAACCTGACGTCTCTAGGACATTCAGAAGCCAAGTTATAAGCCCACAAATGTGTAACTGGACTACTTCTTTAAATTGACACCAGATCCGGTGACATTTGGGACATGGTTTGACCCCCTTAGGAAAGTGCTATCATCATGAAACGTTCAGATCACTTACAACTCAATAGATTCTACCTTCCTGTAACGTTTCAGCCTAATTGGACCTTGTTTTCACACAAATGAACCCAGAATTATGTGAAATTGTGCTTCGTGCAACATAATTATGGGTGCCATTTACAAACCATAAGTGTTAATGACTCCATTCCTTTTTGTCGTTGTAGGGGCTGTTGATTGGAGTACACTAAAACAAACCTGACCTCTCTAAAACATTCAGAAGCCAAGTTATAAGCCCACAAAGGTGTAACTGGACTACTTCTTTAAAGTGACACCAGGCCCGGTGACCTTTGGGACATGGTTTGACCCCCTATAGGAATGTGCGATCATCATGAAACGTTCAGATCACTTACAACTCAGTAAATTCTACCTTCTTGGAACGTTTCAGCCTGATTGGACCTTGTTTTCACACAAATGAACCCAGAATGATGTGAAATTGTGCTTCGTGCAACATAATTCTGGGTGCCATTTAAAAACCATAAGTGCTATGACTCCATTCCTTTTTGTGGTTGTAGGGGCTGTTGATTGGAGTACACTAAAACAAACCTGACATCTCTAGGACATTCAGAAGCCAAGCTATAAGCCCACAAAGGTGTAACTGGACTACTTCTTTAAAGTGACACCAGGCCCGGTGACCTTTGGGACATGGTTTGACCCCCTATAGGAATGTGCGATCATCATGAAACGTTCATATCACTTACAACTCAATAGATTCTACCTTCTTGTAACGTTTCAGCCTGATTGGACCTTGTTTTCACACAAGTGAACCCAGAATGATGTGAAGTTGTGCTTCGTGCAACATAATTCTGGGTGCCATTTACAAACCATAAGTGCTAATGACTCCATTCCTTTTTGTGGTTGTAGGGGCTGTTGATTGGAGTACACTAAAACAAACTTAACCTCTATAGGACATTCAGAAGCCAAGTTATAAGCCCACAAAGATGTAACTGGACTACTTCTTTAAAGTGACACCAGGCCCGGTGACCTTTGGGACATGGTTTTACCCCCTATAGGAATGTGCGATCATCTTGAAACGTTCAGATCACTTACAACTCAATTTATTCTACCTTCTTGTAGCGTTTCAGCCTGATTGAACCTTGTTTTCACACAAATGGACCCAGAATGAAGTGAAATTGTGCTTCGTGCAACATAATTCTGGGTGCCATTTACCAACCATAAGTGCTAATGACTCCATTCCTTTTTGTGGTTGTAGGGGCTGTTGATTGGAGTACACTAAAACAAACATGATCTCTCTAGGACATTCAGAAGCCAAGTTATAAGCCCACAAATGTGTAACTGGACTACTTCTTTAAATTGACACCAGATCCGGTGACCTTTGGGACATGGTTTGACCCCCTTAGGAAAGTGCTATCATCATGAAACGTTCAGATCACTTACAACTCAATAGATTCTACCTTCCTGTAACGTTTCAGCCTGATTGGACCTTGTTTTCACACACATGAACCCAGAATGATGTGAAATTGTGCTTCGTGCAACATAATTCTGGGTGCCATTTAAAAACCATAAGTGCTAATGACTCCATTACTTTTTGTGGTTGTAGGGGCTGTTGATTGGCGTATACTAAAACAAACCTGATCTCTCTAGGACATTCAGAAGCCAAGTTATAAGCCCACAAATGTGTAACTGGACTACTTTTTTAAATTGACACCAGATCCGGTGACCTTTGGGACATGGTTTGACCCCCTTAGGAAAGTGCTATCATCATGAAACGTTCAGATCACTTACAACTCAATAGATTCTACCTTCCTGTGACGTTTCAGCCTGATTGGACCTTGTTTTCACACAAATGAACCCAGAATGATGTGAAGTTGTGCTTCGTGCAACATAATTCTGGGTGCCATTTACAAACCATAAGTGCTAATGACTCCATTCCTTTTTGTGGTTGTAGGGGCTGTTGATTGGAGTACACTAAAACAAACCTAACCTCTATAGGACATTCAGAAGCCAAGTTATAAGCCCACAAATGTGTAACTGGACAACTTCTTTAAATTGACACCAGATCCGGTGACCTTTGGGACATGTTTTGACACCCTTAGGAAAGTGCTATCATCATGAAACGTTCAGATCACTTACAACTCAATAGATTCTACCTTCCTGTAACGTTTCAGCCTGATTGGACCTTGTTTTCATACAAATGAACCCAGAATGATGTGAAATTGTGCTTCGTGCATCATAATTCTGGGTGCCATTTACAAACCATAAGTGCTAATGACTCCATTCCTTTTTGTGGTTGTAGGGGCTTTTGATTGGAGTACACTAAAACAAACCTAAACTCTCTAGGACATTCAGAAGCCAAGTTATAAGCCCACAAATGTGTAACTGGACTACTTTTTTAAATTGACACCAGATCCGGTGACCTTTGGGACATGGTTTGACCCCCTTAGGAAAGTGCTATCATCATGAAACGTTCAGATCACTTACAACTCAATAGATTCTACCTTCCTGTGACGTTTCAGCCTGATTGGACCTTGTTTTCACACAAATGAACCCAGAATGATGTGAAGTTGTGCTTCGTGCAACATAATTCTGGGTGCCATTTACAAACCATAAGTGCTAATGACTCCATTCCTTTTTGTGGTTGTAGGGGCTGTTGATTGGAGTACACTAAAACAAACCTAACCTCTATAGGACATTCAGAAGCCAAGTTATAAGCCCACAAATGTGTAACTGGACAACTTCTTTAAATTGACACCAGATCCGGTGACCTTTGGGACATGTTTTGACACCCTTAGGAAAGTGCTATCATCATGAAACGTTCAGATCACTTACAACTCAATAGATTCTACCTTCCTGTAACGTTTCAGCCTGATTGGACCTTGTTTTCATACAAATGAACCCAGAATGATGTGAAATTGTGCTTCGTGCATCATAATTCTGGGTGCCATTTACAAACCATAAGTGCTAATGACTCCATTCCTTTTTGTGGTTGTAGGGGCTTTTGATTGGAGTACACTAAAACAAACCTAAACTCTCTAGGACATTCAGAAGCCAAGTTATAAGCCCACAAAGGTGTAACTGGACTACTTCTTTAAAGTGACACCAGGCCCGGTGACCTTTGGGACATGGTTTGACCCCCTATAGGAATGTGCGATCATCTTGAAACGTTCAGATCACTTACAACTCAATAGATTCTACCTTCCTGTATTGTTTCAGCCTGATTGGACCTTGTTTTTACACAAATGAACCCAGAATGAAGTGAAATTGTGCTTCGTGCAACATAATTCTGGGTGCCATTTACCAACCATAAGTGCTAATGACTCCATTCCTTTTTGTGGTTGTAGGGGCTGTTGATTGGAGTACACTAAAACAAACATGATCTCTCTAGGACATTCAGAAGCCAAGTTATAAGCCCACAAATGTGTAACTGGACTACTTCTTTAAATGGACACCAGATCCGGTGACCTTTGGGACATGGTTTGACCCCCTTAGGAAAGTGCTATCATCATGAAACGTTCAGATCACTTACAACTCAATAGATTCTACCTTCCTGTAACGTTTCAGCCTGATTGGACCTTGTTTTCACACACATGAACCCAGAATGATGTGAAATTGTGCTTCGTGCAACATAATTCTGGGTGCCATTTAAAAACCATAAGTGCTAATGACTCCATTACTTTTTGTGGTTGTAGGGGCTGTTGATTGGCGTATACTAAAACAAACCTGATCTCTCTAGGACATTCAGAAGCCAAGTTATAAGCCCACAAATGTGTAACTGGACTACTTTTTTAAATTGACACCAGATCCGGTGACCTTTGGGACATGGTTTGACCCCCTTAGGAAAGTGCTATCATCATGAAACGTTCAGATCACTTACAACTCAATAGATTCTACCTTCCTGTGACGTTTCAGCCTGATTGGACCTTGTTTTCACACAAATGAACCCAGAATGATGTGAAGTTGTGCTTCGTGCAACATAATTCTGGGTGCCATTTACAAACCATAAGTGCTAATGACTCCATTCCTTTTTGTGGTTGTAGGGGCTGTTGATTGGAGTACACTAAAACAAACCTAACCTCTATAGGACATTCAGAAGCCAAGTTATAAGCCCACAAATGTGTAACTGGACAACTTCTTTAAATTGACACCAGATCCGGTGACCTTTGGGACATGTTTTGACACCCTTAGGAAAGTGCTATCATCATGAAACGTTCAGATCACTTACAACTCAATAGATTCTACCTTCCTGTAACGTTTCAGCCTGATTGGACCTTGTTTTCATACAAATGAACCCAGAATGATGTGAAATTGTGCTTCGTGCATCATAATTCTGGGTGCCATTTACAAACCATAAGTGCTAATGACTCCATTCCTTTTTGTGGTTGTAGGGGCTTTTGATTGGAGTACACTAAAACAAACCTAAACTCTCTAGGACATTCAGAAGCCAAGTTATAAGCCCACAAAGGTGTAACTGGACTACTTCTTTAAAGTGACACCAGGCCCGGTGACCTTTGGGACATGGTTTGACCCCCTATAGGAATGTGCGATCATCTTGAAACGTTCAGATCACTTACAACTCAATAGATTCTACCTTCCTGTATTGTTTCAGCCTGATTGGACCTTGTTTTTACACAAATGAACCCAGAATGATGTGAAATTGTGCTTCGTGCAACATAATTCTCAGTGCCATTTAAAAACCATAAGTGCTAATGTCTCCATTCCTTTTTGTGGTTGTAGGGGCTGTTGATTGGAGTACACTAAAACAAACCTGACCTCTCTAGGACATTCAGAAGCCAAGTTATGAGCCCACAAAGGTGTAACTGGACTACTTCTTTAAAGTGACACCAGGCCCGGTGACCTTTGGGACATGGTTTGACCCCCTATAGGAATGTGCGATCATCCTGAAACGTTCAGATCACTTACAACTCAATAGATTCTACCTTCTTGTAACGTTTCAGCCTGATTGGACCTTGTTTTCACACAAATGGACCCAGAATGATGTGAAATTGTGCTTCGTGCCACATAATTCTGGGTGCCATTTACAACCATAAGTGCTAATGACTCGATTCCTTTTTGTGGTTGTAGGGGCTGTTGATTGGAGTACAATAAAACAAACCTGACCTCTCTAGGACATTCAGAAGCCAAGTTATAAGCCCACAAAGGTGTAACTGGACTACTTCTTTAAAGTGACACCAGGCCCGGTGACCTTTGGGACATGGTTTGACCCCCTATAGGAATGTGCGATCATCATGAAACGTTCAGATCACTTACAACTCAATAGATTCGACCTTCTTGTAACGTTTCAGCCTGATTGGACCTTGTTTTCACACAAATGGACCCAGAATGATGTGAAATTGTGCTTCGTGCAAAATAATTCTGGGTGCCATTTACAAACCATAAGTGCTAATGACTCCACTACTTTTTGTGGTTGTAGGGGCTGTTGATTGGAGTACACTGAAACAAACCTGACCTCTCTAGGACATTCAGAAGCCAAGTTATGAGCCCACAAAGGTGTAACTGGACTACTTCTTTAAAGTGACACCAGGCCCGGTGACCTTTGGGACATGGTTTGACCCCCTATAGGAATGTGCGATCATCATGAAACGTTCAGATCACTTACAACTCAATAGATTCTACCTTCTTGTAACGTTTCAGCCTGATTGGACCTTGTTTTCACACAAATGGACCCAGAATGATGTGAAATTGTGCTTCGTGCAACATAATTCTGGGTGCCATTTACAAACCATAAGTGCTAATGACTCCATTCCTTTTTGTGGTTGTAGGGGCTGTTGATTGTAGTACACTAAAACAAACCTGATCCCTCTAGGACATTCAGAAGCCAAGTTATAAGCCCACAAAGGTGTAACTGGACTACTTCTTTAAAGTGACACCAGGCCCGGTGACCTTTGGGACATGGTTTGACCCCCTATAGGAATGTTCGATCGTCATGAAACGTTCAGATCACTTACAACTCAATAGATTCTACCTTCTTGTAACGTTTCAGCCTGATTGGACCTTGTTTTCACACAAATGGACCCAGAATGATGTGAAATTGTGCTTCGTGCAACATAATTCTGGGTGCCATTTACAAACCATAAGTGCTAATGACTCCATTCCTTTTTGTGGTTGTAGGGGCTGTTGATTCGAGTACACTAAAACAAACCTGATCCCTCTAGGACATTCAGAAGCCAAGTTATAAGCCCACAAATGTGTAACTGGACTACTTCTTTAAAGTGACACCAGATCCGGTGACCTTTGGGACATGGTTTGACCCCCTTAGGAAAGTGCTATCATCATGAAATGTTCAGATCACTTACAACTCAATATAGTCTACCTTCCTGTAACGTTTCAGCCTGATTGGACCATGTTTTCACACAAATGGACCCAGAATGATGTGAAATTGTGCTTCGTGCAACATAATTCTGGGTGCCATTTACAAACCATAAGTGCTAATGACTCCATTCCTTTTTGTGGTTGTAGGGGCTGTTGATTGGAGTACTAAAACAAACCTGATCTCTCTAAGACATTCAGAAGCCAAGTTAAAAGCCCGAAAATGTGTAACTGGACTTCTTCTTTAAAGTGACACCAGGCCCGGTGACCTTTGGGACATGGTTTGACCCCCTACAGGAATGTGTGATCATCATGAAACGTTCAGATCACTTACAACTCAATAGATTCTACCTTCTTGTAACATTTCAGCCTGATTGGACCTTGTTTTCACACAAATGGACCCAGAATGATGTGAAATTGTGCTTCGTGCAACATAATTCTGGGTGCCATTTACAAACCATAAGTGCTAATGACTCCATTCCTTTTTGTGGTTGTAGGGGCTGTTGATTGGAGTACATTAAAACAAACCTGACGTCTCTAGGACATTCAGAAGCCAAGTTATAAGCCCACAAATGTGTAACTGGACTACTTCTTTAAATTGACACCAGATCCGGTGACATTTGGGACATGGTTTGACCCCCTTAGGAAAGTGCTATCATCATGAAACGTTCAGATCACTTACAACTCAATAGATTCTACCTTCCTGTAACGTTTCAGCCTGATTGGACCTTGTTTTCACACAAATGAACCCAGAATTATGTGAAATTGTGCTTCGTGCAACATAATTATGGGTGCCATTTACAAACCATAAGTGTTAATGACTCCATTCCTTTTTGTGGTTGTAGGGGCTGTTGATTGGAGTACACTAAAACAAACCTGACCTCTCTAGGACATTCAGAAGCCAAGTTATAAGCCCACAAAGGTGTAACTGGACTACTTCTTTAAAGTGACACCAGGCCCGGTGACCTTTGGGACATGGTTTGACCCCCTATAGGAATGTGCGATCATCATGAAACGTTCAGATCACTTACAACTCAGTAAATTCTACCTTCTTGGAACGTTTCAGCCTGATTGGACCTTGTTTTCACACAAATGAACCCAGAATGATGTGAAATTGTGCTTCGTGCAACATAATTCTGGGTGCCATTTAAAAACCATAAGTGCTATGACTCCATTCCTTTTTGTGGTTGTAGGGGCTGTTGCTTGGAGTACACTAAAACAAACCTGATCTCTCTAGGACATTCAGAAGCCAAGTTATAAGCCCACAAATGTGTAACTGGACTACTTCTTTAAAGTGACACCAGATCTGGTGACCTTTGGGACATGGTTTGACCCCCTTAGGAAAGTGCTATCATCATGAAACGTTCAGATCACTTACAACTCAATAGATTCTACCTTCCTGTAACGTTTCTGCCTGATTGGACCTTGTTTTCACACAAATGAACCCAGAATGATGTGAAATTGTGCTTCGTTCAACATAATTCTTGGTGCCATTTACAAACCATAAGTGCTAATGACTCCATTCCTTTTTGTGGTTGTAGGGGCTGTTGATTGGAGTACTCTAAAACAAACCTGACCTCTCTAGGACATTCAGAAGCCAAGTTATAAGCCCACAAAGGTGTAACTGGACTACTTCTTTAAAGTGACACCAGGCCCGGTGACCTTTGGGACATGGTTTGACCCCCTATAGGAATGTGCGATCATCATGAAACGTTCAGATCACTTACAACTCAGTAAATTCTACCTTCTTGGAACGTTTCAGCCTGATTGGACCTTGTTTTCACACAAATGAACCCAGAATGATGTGAAATTGTGCTTCGTGCAACATAATTCTGGGTGCCATTTAAAAACCATAAGTGCTATGACTCCATTCCTTTTTGTGGTTGTAGGGGCTGTTGCTTGGAGTACACTAAAACAAACCTGATCTCTCTAGGACATTCAGAAGCCAAGTTATAAGCCCACAAATGTGTAACTGGACTACTTCTTTAAAGTGACACCAGATCTGGTGACCTTTGGGACATGGTTTGACCCCCTTAGGAAAGTGCTATCATCATGAAACGTTCAGATCACTTACAACTCAATAGATTCTACCTTCCTGTAACGTTTCTGCCTGATTGGACCTTGTTTTCACACAAATGAACCCAGAATGATGTGAAATTGTGCTTCGTTCAACATAATTCTTGGTGCCATTTACAAACCATAAGTGCTAATGACTCCATTCCTTTTTGTGGTTGTAGGGGCTGTTGATTGGAGTACATTAAAACAAACCTGATCTCTCTAGGACATTCAGAAGCCAAGTTATAAGCCCACAGAGATGTAACTGGACTACTTCTTTAAAGTGACACCAGGCCCGGTGACGTTTGGAACATGGTTTTACCCCCTATAGGAATGTGCGATCATCTTGAAACGTTCAGATCACTTACAACTCAATAGATTCTACCTTCCTGTAATATTTCAGCCTGATTGGACCTTGTTTTCACACAAATGGACCCAGAATGATGTAAAATTGTGCTTCGTGCAACATAATTCTGGGTGCCATTTACAAACCATAAGTGCTAATGACTCCATTCCTTTTTGTGGTTGTAGGGGCTGTTGATTGGAGTACACTAAAACAAACCTGACCTCTCTAGGACATTCAGAAGCCAAGTTATAAGCCCACAAAGGTGTAACTGGACTACTTCTTTAAAGTGACACCAGATCCGGTGACCTTTGGGACATGGTTTGGCCCCCTATAGGAAAGTGCTATCATCATGAAACGTTCAGATCACTTACAACTCAATAGATTCTACCTTCCTGTAACGTTTCAGCCTGATTGGACCTTGTTTTCACACAAATGAACCCAGAATGATGTGAAATTGTGCTTCGTGCAACATAATTCTGGGTGCAATTTAAAAACCATAAGTGCTAATGACTCCATTCCTTTTTGTGGTTGTAGGGGCTGTTGATTGGCGTATACTAAAACAAACCTGATCTCTCTAGGACATTCAGAAGCCAAGTTATAAGCCCACAAATGTGTAACTGGACTACTTTTTTAAATTGACACCAGATCCGGTGACCTTTGGGACATGGTTTGACCCCCTATGGAAAGTGCTATCATCATGAAACGTTCAGATCACTTACAACTCAATAGATTCTACCTTCCTGTGACGTTTCAGCCTGATTGGACCTTGTTTTCACACAAATGAACCCAGAATGATGTGAAATTGTGCTTCGTGCAACATAATTCTGGGTGCCATTTACAAACCATAAGTGCTAATGACTCCATTCCTTTTTGTGGTTTTAGGGGCTGTTGATTGGAGTACACTAAAACAAACCTGACCTCTCTAGGACATTCAGAAGCCAAGCTATAAGCCCACAAAGGTGTAACTGGACTACTTCTTTAAAGTGACACCAGGCCCGGTGACCTTTGGGACATGGTTTGACCCCCTATAGGAATGTGCGATCATCATGAAACGTTCATATCACTTACAACTCAATAGATTCTACCTTCTTGTAACGTTTCAGCCTGATTGGACCTTGTTTTCACACAAATGAACCCAGAATGATGTGAAATTGTGCTTCGTGCAACATAATTCTGGGTGCCATTTACAAACCATAAGTGCTAATGACTCCATTCCTTTTTGTGGTTGTAGGGGCTGTTGATTGGAGTACACTAAAACAAACCTAACCTCTATAGGACATTCAGAAGCCAAGTTATAAGCCCACAAAGATGTAACTGGACTACTTCTTTAAAGTGACACCAGGCCCGGTGACCTTTGGGACATGGTTTTACCCCCTATAGGAATGTGCGATCATATTGAAACGTTCAGATCACTTACAACTCAATTTATTCTACCTTCTTGTAGCGTTTCAGCCTGATTGGACCTTGTTTTCACACAAATGGACCCAGAATGAAGTGAAATTGTGCTTCGTGCAACATAATTCTGGGTGCCATTTACCAACCATAAGTGCTAATGACTCCATTCCTTTTTGTGGTTGTAGGGGCTGTTGATTGGAGTACACTAAAACAAACCTGATCTCTCTAGTACATTCAGAAGCCAAGTTATAAGCCCACAAATGTGTAACTGGACTACTTCTTTAAATTGACACCAGATCCGGTGACCTTTGGGACATGGTTTGACCCCCTTAGGAAAGTGCTATCATCATGAAACGTTCAGATCACTTACAACTCAATAGATTCTACCTTCCTGTAACGTTTCAGCCTGATTGGACCTTGTTTTCACACAAATGAACCCAGAATGATGTGAAATTGTGCTTCGTGCAACATAATTCTGGGTGCCATTTACAAACCATGAGCGCTAATGACTCCATTCCTTTTTGTGGTTGTAGGGGCTGTTGATTGGAGTACAATAAAACAAACCTGACCTCTCTAGGACATTCAGAAGCCAAGTTATAAGCCCACAAATGTGTAACTGGACTACTTCTTTAAATTGACACCAGATCCGGTGACCTTTGGGACATGGTTTGACCTCCTTAGGAAAGTGCTATCATCATGAAACGTTCAGATCACTTACAACTCAATAGATTCTACCTTCTTGTAACGTTTCAGCCTGATTGGACCTTGTTTTCACACAAATGGACCCAGAATGATGTGAAATTGTGCTTCGTGCAACATAATTCTGGGTGCCATTTACAAACCATAAGTGCTAATGACTCCATTCCTTTTTGTGGTTGTAGGGGCTGTTGATTGGAGTACACTAAAACAAACCTGATCTCTCTAGGACATTCAGAAGCCAAGTTATAAGCCCACAAATGTGTAACTGGACTACTTCTTTAAAGTGACACCAGGCCCGGTGACCTTTGGGACATGGTTTGACCCCCTATAGGAATGTGCGATCATCATGAAACGTTCAGATCACTTACAACTCAATAGATTCTACCTTCTTGTAACGTTTCAGCCTGATTGGACCTTGTTTTCACACAAATGAACCCAGAATGATGTGAAATTGTGCTTCGTGCAACATAACTCTGGGTGCCATTTACAAGTCATAAGTGCTAATGACTCCATTCCTTTTTGTGGTTGTAGGGGCTGTTGATTGGTGTACACTAAAAAAACCTAACCTGTCTAGGACATTCAGAAGCCAAGTTATAAGCCCACAAAGATGTAACTGGACTACTTCTTTAAAGTGACACCAGGCCCAGTGACCTTTGGGACATGGTTTGACCCCCTATAGGAATGTACGATCATCTTGAAACGTTCAGATCACTTACAACTCAATAGATTCTACCTTCTTGTAGCGTTTCAGCCTGATTGGACCTTGTTTTCACACAAATGGACCCAGAATGAAGTGAAATTGTGCTTCGTGCAACATAATTCTGGGTGCCATTTACAAACCATAAGTGCTAATGACTCCATTCCTTTTTGTGGTTGTAGGGGCTGTTGATTGGAGTACACTAAAACAAACCTGATCTCTCTAGGACATTCAGAAGCCAAGTTATAAGCCCACAAATATGTAACTGGACTACTTCTTTAAATTGACACCAGATCCGGTGACATTTGGGACATGGTTTGACCCCCTTAGGAAAGTGCTATCATCATGAAACGTTCAGATAACTTACAACTCAATAGATTCTACCTTCCTGTAACATTTCAGCCTGATTGGACCTTGTTTTCACACAAATGAACCCAGAATGATGTGAAATTGTGCTTCGTGCAACATAATTCTGGGTGCCATTTACAAATCATAAGTGCTAATGACTCCATTCCTTTTTGTGGTTGTAGGGGCTGTTGATTGGAGTACATTAAAACAAACCTGATCAATCTAGGACATTCAGAAGCCAAGTTATAAGCCCACAAATGTGTAACTGGACTACTTCTTTAAATTGACACGAGATCCGGTGAGCTTTGGGACATGGTTTGACCCCCTTAGGAAAGTGCTATCACCATGAAACGTTCAGATCACTTACAACTCAATAGATTCTACCTTCCTGTAACGTTTCAGCCTGATTGGACCTTGTTTTCACACAAATGAACCCAGAATGATGTGAAATTGTGCTTCGTGCAACATAATTCTGGGTGCCATTTACAAACCATAAGTGCTAATGACTCCATTCCTTTTTGTGGTTGTAGGGGCTTTTGATTGGAGTACACTAAAACAAACCTGATCTCTCTAGGACATTCAGAAGCCAAGTTATAAGCCCACAAATGTGTAACTGGACTACTTCTTTAAATTGACACCAGATCCGGTGACCTTTGGGCCATGGTTTGACCCCCTTAGGAAAGTGCTATCATCATGAAACGTTCAAATCACTTACAACTCAATAGATTCTACCTTCCTGTAACGTTTCAGCCTGATTGGACCTTGTTTTCACACAAATGAACCGAGAATGATGTGAAATTGTGCTTCGTGCAACATGATTCTGGGTGCCATTTAAAAAGCATAAGTGCTAATGCCTCCATTCCTTTTTGTGGTTGTAGGGGCTGTTGATTGGAGTATACTAAAACAAACCTGATCTCTCTTGGACATTCAGAAGCCAAGTTATAAGCCCACAAATGTGTAACTGGACTACTTCTTTAAATTGACACCAGATCCGGTGACCTTTGGGACATGGTTTGACCCCCTTACGAAAGTGCTATCATCATGAAACGTTCAGATCACTTACAACTCAATAGATTCTACCTTCCTGTAACGTTTCAGCCTGATTGGACCTTGTTTTCACACAAATGAACCCAGAATGATGTGAAATTGTGCTTCGTGCAACATAATTCTGGGTGCCATTTACAAACCATAAGTGCTAATGACTCCATTCCTTTTTGTGATTGTAGGGGCTGTTGATTGGAGTATACTAAAACAAACCTGATCTCTCTAGGACATTCAGAAGCCAAGTTATAAGCCCACAAATGTGTAACTAGACTACTTCTTTAAATTGACACCAGATCCGGTGACCTTTGGGACATGGTTTGAGCCCCTTAGGAAAGTGCTATCATCATGAAACATTCAGATCACTTACAACTCAATAGATTCTACCTTCCTGTAATGTTTCAGCCTGATTGGACCTTGTTTTCACACAAATGGACCCAGAATGATGTGAAATTGTGCTTCGTGCAACATAATTCTGGGTGCCATTTACAAACCATAAGTGCTAATGACTCCATTCCTTTTTGTGGTTGTAGGGGCTGTTGATTGGTGTACACTAAAACAAACCTGACCTCTCTAGGACATTCAGAAGCCAAGTTATAAGCCCACAAAGGTGTAACTGGACTACTTCTTTAAAGTGACACCAGGCCCGGTGACCTTTGGGACATGATTTGACCCCCTATAGGAATGTGCGATCATCATGAAACGTTCAGATCACTTACAACTCAATAGATTCTACCTTCTTGTAACGTTTCAGCCTGATTGCATCTTGTTTTCACACAAATGGACCCAGAATGATGTGAAATTGTGCTTCGTGCAACATAATTCTGGGTGCCATTTACAAACCATGAGTGCTAATGACTCCATTCCTTTTTGTGGTTGTAGGGGCTGTTGATTGGAGTACACTAAAACAAACCTAACCTCTCTAGGACATTCAGAAGCCAAGTTATACGCCCACAAAGGTGTAACTGGACTACTTCTTTAAAGTGACACTTGGCCCGGTGACCTTTGGGACATGGTTTGACCCCCTATAGGAATGTGTGATCATCTTGAAACGTTCAGATCACTTACAACTCAATAGATTCTACCTTCTTGTAGCGTTTCAGCCGGATTGGACCTTGTTTTCACACAAATGGACCCAGAATTATGTGAAATTGTGCTTCGTGCAACATAATTCTGGGTGCCACTTACAAACCATAAGTGCTAATGACTCCATTCCTTTTTGTGGTTGTAGGGGCTTTTGATTGGAGTACACTAAAACAAACCTGATCTCTCTAGGACATTCAGAAGCCAAGTTATAAGCCCACAAATGTGTAACTGGACTACTTCTTTAAATTGACACCAGATCCGGTGACTTTTGGGACATGGTTTGACCCCATTACGAAAGTGCTATCATCATGAAACGTTCAGATCACTAACAACTCAATAGATTCTACCTTCCTGTAACGTTTCAGCCTGATTGGACCTTGTTTTCACACAAATGAACCCAGAATGATGTGAAATTGTGCTTCGTGCAACATAATTCTGGGTGCCATTTACAAACCATAAGTGCTAATGACTCCATTCCTTTTTGTGGTTGTAGGGGCTGTTGATTGGAGTACACTAAAACAAACCTGACCTCTCTAGGACATTCAGAAGCCAAGTTATAAGCCCACAAAGGTGTAACTGGACTACTTCTTTAAAGTGACACCAGATCCGGTGACCTTTGGGACATGGTTTGGCCCCCTATAGGAAAGTGCTATCATCATGAAACGTTCAGATCACTTAAAACTCAATAGATTCTACCTTCCTGTAACGTTTCAGCCTGATTGGACCTTGTTTTCACACAAATGAACCCAGAATGATGTGAAATTGTGCTTCGTGCAACATAATTCTGGGTGCAATTTAAAAACCATAAGTGCTAATGACTCCATTCCTTTTTGTGGTTGTAGGGGCTGTTGATTGGCGTATACTAAAACAAACCTGATCTCTCTAGGACATTCAGAAGCCAAGTTATAAGCCCACAAATGTGTAACTGGACTACTTTTTTAAATTGACACCAGATCCGGTGACCTTTGGGACATGGTTTGACCCCCTATGGAAAGTGCTATCATCATGAAACGTTCAGATCACTTACAACTCAATAGATTCTACCTTCCTGTGACGTTTCAGCCTGATTGGACCTTGTTTTCACACAAATGAACCCAGAATGATGTGAAATTGTGCTTCGTGCAACATAATTCTGGGTGCCATTTACAAACCATAAGTGCTAATGACTCCATTCCTTTTTGTGGTTTTAGGGGCTGTTGATTGGAGTACACTAAAACAAACCTGACCTCTCTAGGACATTCAGAAGCCAAGCTATAAGCCCACAAAGGTGTAACTGGACTACTTCTTTAAAGTGACACCAGGCCCGGTGACCTTTGGGACATGGTTTGACCCCCTATAGGAATGTGCGATCATCATGAAACGTTCATATCACTTACAACTCAATAGATTCTACCTTCTTGTAACGTTTCAGCCTGATTGGACCTTGTTTTCACACAAATGAACCCAGAATGATGTGAAATTGTGCTTCGTGCAACATAATTCTGGGTGCCATTTACAAACCATAAGTGCTAATGACTCCATTCCTTTTTGTGGTTGTAGGGGCTGTTGATTGGAGTACACTAAAACAAACCTAACCTCTATAGGACATTCAGAAGCCAAGTTATAAGCCCACAAAGATGTAACTGGACTACTTCTTTAAAGTGACACCAGGCCCGGTGACCTTTGGGACATGGTTTTACCCCCTATAGGAATGTGCGATCATATTGAAACGTTCAGATCACTTACAACTCAATTTATTCTACCTTCTTGTAGCGTTTCAGCCTGATTGGACCTTGTTTTCACACAAATGGACCCAGAATGAAGTGAAATTGTGCTTCGTGCAACATAATTCTGGGTGCCATTTACCAACCATAAGTGCTAATGACTCCATTCCTTTTTGTGGTTGTAGGGGCTGTTGATTGGAGTACACTAAAACAAACCTGATCTCTCTAGTACATTCAGAAGCCAAGTTATAAGCCCACAAATGTGTAACTGGACTACTTCTTTAAATTGACACCAGATCCGGTGACCTTTGGGACATGGTTTGACCCCCTTAGGAAAGTGCTATCATCATGAAACGTTCAGATCACTTACAACTCAATAGATTCTACCTTCCTGTAACGTTTCAGCCTGATTGGACCTTGTTTTCACACAAATGAACCCAGAATGATGTGAAATTGTGCTTCGTGCAACATAATTCTGGGTGCCATTTACAAACCATGAGCGCTAATGACTCCATTCCTTTTTGTGGTTGTAGGGGCTGTTGATTGGAGTACAATAAAACAAACCTGACCTCTCTAGGACATTCAGAAGCCAAGTTATAAGCCCACAAATGTGTAACTGGACTACTTCTTTAAATTGACACCAGATCCGGTGACCTTTGGGACATGGTTTGACCTCCTTAGGAAAGTGCTATCATCATGAAACGTTCAGATCACTTACAACTCAATAGATTCTACCTTCTTGTAACGTTTCAGCCTGATTGGACCTTGTTTTCACACAAATGGACCCAGAATGATGTGAAATTGTGCTTCGTGCAACATAATTCTGGGTGCCATTTACAAACCATAAGTGCTAATGACTCCATTCCTTTTTGTGGTTGTAGGGGCTGTTGATTGGAGTACACTAAAACAAACCTGATCTCTCTAGGACATTCAGAAGCCAAGTTATAAGCCCACAAATGTGTAACTGGACTACTTCTTTAAAGTGACACCAGGCCCGGTGACCTTTGGGACATGGTTTGACCCCCTATAGGAATGTGCGATCATCATGAAACGTTCAGATCACTTACAACTCAATAGATTCTACCTTCTTGTAACGTTTCAGCCTGATTGGACCTTGTTTTCACACAAATGAACCCAGAATGATGTGAAATTGTGCTTCGTGCAACATAACTCTGGGTGCCATTTACAAGTCATAAGTGCTAATGACTCCATTCCTTTTTGTGGTTGTAGGGGCTGTTGATTGGTGTACACTAAAAAAACCTAACCTGTCTAGGACATTCAGAAGCCAAGTTATAAGCCCACAAAGATGTAACTGGACTACTTCTTTAAAGTGACACCAGGCCCAGTGACCTTTGGGACATGGTTTGACCCCCTATAGGAATGTACGATCATCTTGAAACGTTCAGATCACTTACAACTCAATAGATTCTACCTTCTTGTAGCGTTTCAGCCTGATTGGACCTTGTTTTCACACAAATGGACCCAGAATGAAGTGAAATTGTGCTTCGTGCAACATAATTCTGGGTGCCATTTACAAACCATAAGTGCTAATGACTCCATTCCTTTTTGTGGTTGTAGGGGCTGTTGATTGGAGTACACTAAAACAAACCTGATCTCTCTAGGACATTCAGAAGCCAAGTTATAAGCCCACAAATATGTAACTGGACTACTTCTTTAAATTGACACCAGATCCGGTGACATTTGGGACATGGTTTGACCCCCTTAGGAAAGTGCTATCATCATGAAACGTTCAGATAACTTACAACTCAATAGATTCTACCTTCCTGTAACATTTCAGCCTGATTGGACCTTGTTTTCACACAAATGAACCCAGAATGATGTGAAATTGTGCTTCGTGCAACATAATTCTGGGTGCCATTTACAAATCATAAGTGCTAATGACTCCATTCCTTTTTGTGGTTGTAGGGGCTGTTGATTGGAGTACATTAAAACAAACCTGATCAATCTAGGACATTCAGAAGCCAAGTTATAAGCCCACAAAGGTGTAACTGGACTACTTCTTTAAAGTGACACCAGGCCCGGTGACCTTTGGGACATGATTTGACCCCCTATAGGAATGTGCGATCATCATGAAACGTTCAGATCACTTACAACTCAATAGATTCTACCTTCTTGTAACGTTTCAGCCTGATTGCATCTTGTTTTCACACAAATGGACCCAGAATGATGTGAAATTGTGCTTCGTGCAACATAATTCTGGGTGCCATTTACAAACCATGAGTGCTAATGACTCCATTCCTTTTTGTGGTTGTAGGGGCTGTTGATTGGAGTACACTAAAACAAACCTAACCTCTCTAGGACATTCAGAAGCCAAGTTATACGCCCACAAAGGTGTAACTGGACTACTTCTTTAAAGTGACACTTGGCCCGGTGACCTTTGGGACATGGTTTGACCCCCTATAGGAATGTGTGATCATCTTGAAACGTTCAGATCACTTACAACTCAATAGATTCTACCTTCTTGTAGCGTTTCAGCCGGATTGGACCTTGTTTTCACACAAATGGACCCAGAATTATGTGAAATTGTGCTTCGTGCAACATAATTCTGGGTGCCACTTACAAACCATAAGTGCTAATGACTCCATTCCTTTTTGTGGTTGTAGGGGCTTTTGATTGGAGTACACTAAAACAAACCTGATCTCTCTAGGACATTCAGAAGCCAAGTTATAAGCCCACAAATGTGTAACTGGACTACTTCTTTAAATTGACACCAGATCCGGTGACTTTTGGGACATGGTTTGACCCCATTACGAAAGTGCTATCATCATGAAACGTTCAGATCACTAACAACTCAATAGATTCTACCTTCCTGTAACGTTTCAGCCTGATTGGACCTTGTTTTCACACAAATGAACCCAGAATGATGTGAAATTGTGCTTCGTGCAACATAATTCTGGGTGCCATTTACAAACCATAAGTGCTAATGACTCCATTCCTCTTTGTGATTGTAGGGGCTGATGATTGAAGTATACTAAAACAAACCTGATCTCTCTAGGACATTCAGAAGCCAAGTTATAAGCCCACAAATGTGTAACTGGACTACTTCTTTAAATTGACACCAGATCCGGTGACCTTTGGGACATGGTTTGAGCCCCTTAGGAAAGTGCTATCATCATGAAACATTCAGATCACTTACAACTCAATAGATTCTTCCTTCCTGTAATGTTTCAGCCTGATTGGACCTTGTTTTCACACAAATGGACCCAGAATGATGTGAAATTGTGCTTCGTGCAACATAATTCTGGGTGCCATTTACAAACCATAAGTGCTAATGACTCCATTCCTTTTTGTGGTTGTAGGGGCTGTTGATTGGAGTACACTAAAACAAACCTGATCAATCTAGGACATTCAGAAGCCAAGTTATAAGCCCACAAATGTGTAACTGGACTACTTCTTTAAATTGACACCAGATCCGGTGAGCTTTGGGACATGGTTTGACCCCCTTAGGAAAGTGCTATCACCATGAAACGTTCAGATCACTTACAACTCAATAGATTCTACCTTCCTGTAACGTTTCAGCCTGATTGGACCTTGTTTTCACACAAATGAACCCAGAATGATGTGAAATTGTGCTTCGTGCAACATAATTCTGGGTGCCATTTACAAACCATAAGTGCTAATGACTCCATTCCTTTTTGTGGTTGTAGGGGCTGTTGATTGGTGTACACTAAAACAAACCTGACCTCTCTAGGACATTCAGAAGCCAAGTTATAAGCCCACAAAGGTGTAACTGGACTACTTCTTTAAAGTGACACCAGGCCCGGTGACCTTTGGGACATGGTTTGACCCCCTATAGGAATGTGCGATCATCATGAAACGTTCAGATCACTTACAACTCAATAGATTCTACCTTCTTGTAACGTTTCAGCCTGATTGCATCTTGTTTTCACACAAATGGACCCAGAATGATGTGAAATTGTGCTTCGTGCAACATAATTCTGGGTGCCATTTACAAACCATGAGTGCTAATGACTCCATTCCTTTTTGTGGTTGTAGGGGCTGTTGATTGGAGTACACTAAAACAAACCTAACCTCTCTAGGACATTCAGAAGCCAAGTTATAAGCCCACAAAGGTGTAACTGGACTACTTCTTTAAAGTGACACTTGGCCCGGTGACCTTTGGGACATGGTTTGACCCCCTATAGGAATGTGCGATCATCTTGAAACGTTCAGATCACTTACAACTCAATAGATTCTACCTTCTTGTAGCGTTTCAGCCGGATTGGACCTTGTTTTCACACAAATGGACCCAGAATGATGTGAAATTGTGCTTCGTGCAACATAATTCTGGGTGCCACTTACAAACCATAAGTGCTAATGACTCCATTCCTTTTTGTGGTTGTAGGGGCTTTTGATTGGAGTACACTAAAACAAACCTGATCTCTCTAGGACATTCAGAAGCCAAGTTATAAGCCCACAAATGTGTAACTGGACTACTTCTTTAAATTGACACCAGATCCGGTGACCTTTGGGACATGGTTTGACCCCCTTAGGAAAGTGCTATCATCATGAAACGTTCAAATCACTTACAACTCAATAGATTCTACCTTCCTGTAACGTTTCAGCCTGATTGGACCTTGTTTTCACACAAATGAACCCAGAATGATGTGAAATTGTGCTTCGTGCAACATAATTCTGGGTGCCATTTAAAAAGCATAAGTGCTAATGACTCCATTCCTTTTTGTGGTTGTAGGGGCTGTTGATTGGAGTATACTAAAACAAACCTGATCTCTCTTGGACATTCAGAAGCCAAGTTATAAGCCCACAAATGTGTAACTGGACTACTTCTTTAAATTGACACCAGATCCGGTGACCTTTGGGACATGGTTTGACCTCCTTAGGAAAGTGCTATCATCATGAAACGTTCAGATCACTTACAACTCAATAGATTCTACCTTCCTGTAACGTTTCAGCCTGATTGGACCTTGTTTTCACACAAATGGACCCAGAATGATGTGAAATTGTGCTTCGTGCAACATAATTCTGGGTGCCATTTACAAACAATAAGTGCTAATGACTCCATTCCTTTTTGTGGTTGTAGGGGCTTTTGATTGGAGTACACTAAAACAAACCTGATCTCTCTAGGACATTCATAAGCCAAGTTATAAGCCCACAAATGTGTAACTGGACTACTTCTTTAAATTGACACCAGATCCGGTGACTTTTGGGACATGGTTTGACCCCATTACGAAAGTGCTATCATCATGAAACGTTCAGATCACTAACAACTCAATAGATTCTACCTTCCTGTAACGTTTCAGCCTGATTGGACCTTGTTTTCACACAAATGAACCCAGAATGATGTGAAATTGTGCTTCGTGCAACATAATTCTGGGTGCCATTTACAAACCATAAGTGCTAATGACTCCATTCCTTTTTGTGGTTGTAGGGGCTGTTGATTGGAGTACACTAAAACAAACCTGACCTCTCTAGGACATTCAGAAGCCAAGTTATAAGCCCACAAAGGTGTAACTGGACTACTTTAAAGTGACACCAGGCCCGGTGACCTTTGGGACATGGTTTGACCCCCTATAGGAATGTGCGATCATCATGAAACGTTCAGATCACTTACAACTCAATAGATTCTACCTTCTTGTAACGTTTCAGCCTGATTGGACCTTGTTTTCACACAAATGGACCCAGAATGATGTGAAATTGTGCTTCGTGCAACATAATTCTGGGTGCCATTTAAAAACCATAAGTGCTAATGACTCCATTCCTTTTTGTGGTTGTAGGGGCTGTTGATTGCAGTATACTAAAACAAACCTGATCTCTCTAGGACATTCAGAAGCCAAGTTATAAGCCCACAAATGTGTAACTGGACTACTTCTTTAAATTGACACCAGATCCGGGGACCTTTGGGACATGGTTTGACCTCCTTAGGAAAGTGCTATCATCATGAAACGTTCAGATCACTTACAACTCAATAGATTCTACCTTCCTGTAACGTTTCAGCCTGATTGGACCTTGTTTTCACACAAATGAACCCAGAATGATGTGAAATTGTGCTTCGTGCAAAATAATTCTGGGTGCCATTTACAAACCATAAGTGCTAATGACTCAATTCCTTTTTGTGGTTGTAGGGGCTGTTGATTGGAGTACACTAAAACAAACCTGACCTCTCTAGGACATTCAAAAGCCAAGTTATAAGCCCACAAAGGTGTAACTGGACTACTTCTTTAAAGTGACACCAGGCCCGGTGACCTTTGGGACATGGTTTGACCACCTATAGGATTGTGCGATCATCATGAAACGTTTTGATCACTTACAACTCAATAGATTCTACCTTCTTGTAACATTTCAGCCTGATTGGACCTTGTTTTCACACAAATGGACCCAGAATGATGTGAAATTGTGCTTCGTGCAACATAATTCTGGGTGCCATTTACAAACCATAAGTGCTAATGACTCCATTCCTTTTTGTGATTGTAGGGGCTTTTGATTGGAGTACAATAAAACAAACCTGATCTCTCTAGGACATTCAGAAGCCAAGTTATAAGCCCACAAAAGTGTAACTGGACTACTTCTTTAAAGTGACACCAGGCCCGGTGACCTTTGGGACATGGTTTGACCCCCTATAGGAATGTGCGATCATCATGAAACGTTCAGATCACTTACAACTCAATAGATTCTACCTTCTTGTAACGTTTCAGCCTGATTGGACCTTGTTTTCACACAAATGAACCCAGAATGATGTGAAATTGTGCTTCGTGCAACATAATTCTGGGTGCCATTTACAAACCATAAGTGCTAATGACTCCATTCCTTTTTGTGGTTGTAGGGGCTGTTGATTGGAGTACACTAAAACAAACCTAACCTGTCTAGGACATTCAGAAGCCAAGTTATAAGCCCACAAAGATGTAACTGGACTACTTCTTTAAAGTGACACCAGGCCCGGTGACCTTTGGGACATGGTTTGACCCCCTATAGGAATGTACGATCATCTTGAAACGTTCAGATCACTTACAACTCAATAGATTCTACCTTCTTGTAGCGTTTCAGCCTGATTGGACCTTGTTTTCACACAAATGGACCCAGAATGAAGTGAAATTGTGCTTCGTGCAACATAATTCTGGGTGCCATTTACAAACCATAAGTGCTAATGACTCCATTCCTTTTTGTGGTTGTAGGGGCTGTTGATTGGAGTACACTAAAACAAACCTGATCTCTCTAGGACATTCAGAAGCCAAGTTATAAGCCCACAAATATGTAACTGGACTACTTCTTTAAATTGACACCAGATCCGGTGACATTTGGGACATGGTTTGACCCCCTTAGGAAAGTGCTATCATCATGAAACGTTCAGATCACTTACAACTCAATAGATTCTACCTTCCTGTAACATTTCAGCCTGATTGGACCTTGTTTTCACACAAATGAACCCAGAATGATGTGAAATTGTGCTTCGTGCAACATAATTCTGGGTGCCATTTACAAATCATAAGTGCTAATGACTCCATTCCTTTTTGTGGTTGTAGGGGCTGTTGATTGGAGTACATTAAAACAAACCTGATCTCTCTAGGACATTTAGAAGCCAAGTTATAAGCCCAAAAATGAGTAACTGGACTACTTCTTTAAATTGACACCGATCCGGTGACCTTTGGGACATGGTTTGACCCCCTTACGAAAGTGCTATCATCATGAAACGTTCAGATCACTTACAACTCAATAGATTCTACCTTCCTGTAACGTTTCAGCCTGATTGGACCTTGTTTTCACACAAATGAACCCAGAATGATGTGAAATTGTGCTTCGTGCAACATAATTCTGGGTGCCATTTACAAACCATAAGTGCTAATGACTCCATTCCTTTTTGTGGTTGTAGGGGCTTTTGATTGGAGTACACTAAAACAAACCTGATCTCTCTAGGACATTCAGAAGCCAAGTTATTAGCCCACAAATGTGTAACTGGACTACTTCTTTAAATTGACACCAGATCCGGTGACCTTTGGGACATGGTTTGACCCCCTTAGGAAAGTGCTATCATCATGAAACGTTCAAATCACTTACAACTCAATAGATTCTACCTTCCTGTAACGTTCCAGCCTGATTGGACCTTGTTTTCACACAAATGAACCCAGAATGATGTGAAATTGTGCTTCGTGCAACATAATTCTGGGTGCCATTAGAAAGCATAAGTGCTAATGACTCCATTCCTTTTTGTGGTTGTAGGGGCTGTTGATTGGAGTATACTAAAACAAACCTGATCTCTCTTGGACATTCAGAAGCCAAGTTATAAGCCCACAAATGTGTAACTGGACTACTTCTTTAAATTGACACCAGATCCGGTGACCTTTGGGACATGGTTTGACCTCCTTAGGAAAGTGCTATCATCATGAAACGTTCAGATCACTTACAACTCAATAGATTCTACCTTCCTGTAACGTTTCAGCCTGATTGGACCTTGTTTTTACACAAATGGACCCAGAATGATGTGAAATTGTGCTTCGTGCAACATAATTCTGGGTGCCATTTACAAACAATAAGTGCTAATGACTCCATTCCTTTTTGTGGTTGTAGGGGCCTTTGATTGGAGTACACTAAAACAAACCTGATCTCTCTAGGACATTCAGAAGCCAAGTTATAAGCCCACAAATGTGTAACTGGACTACTTCTTTAAATTGACACCATATCCGGTGACCTTTGGGACATGGTTTGACCCCTTATAGGAATGTGCGATCATCATGAAACGTTCAGATCACTTACAACTCAATAGATTCTACCTTCTTGTAACGTTTCAGCCTGATTGGACCTTGTTTTCACACAAATGGACCCAGAATGATGTGAAATTGTGCTTCGTGCAACATAATTCTGGGTGCCATTTACAAACCATAAGTGCTAATGACTCCATTCCTTTTTGTGGTTGTAGGGGCTGTTGATTGGAGTACACTAAAACAAACCTAACCTCTCTAGGACATTCAGAAGCCAAGTTATAAGCCCACAAATGTGTAACTGGACTACTTCTTTAAAGTGACACTTGGCCCGGTGACCTTTGGGACATGGTTTGACCCCCTATAGGAATGTGCGATCATCTTCAAACGTTCAGATCACTTACAACTCAATAGATTCTACCTTCTTGTAGCGTTTCAGCCGGATTGGACCTTGTTTTCACACAAATGGACCCAGAATGATGTGAAATTGTGCTTCGTGCAACATAATTCTGGGTGCCACTTACAAACCATAAGTTCTAATGACTCCATTCCTTTTTGTGGTTGTAGGGGCTGTTGATTGGAGTACATTAAAACAAACCTGATCTCTCTAGGACATTCAGAAGCCAAGTTATAAGCCCACAAATGTGTAACTGGACTACTTCTTTAAATTGACACCAGATCCGATGACCTTTGGGACATGGTGTGACCCCCTTAGGAAAGTGCTATCATCATGAAACGTTCAGATCACTTACAACTCAATATATTCTACCTTCCTGTAACGTTTCAGCCTGATTGGACCTTGTTTTCACACAAATGGACCCAGAATGATGTGAAATTGTGCTTCGTGCAACATAATTCTGGGTGCCTTTTACAAACCATAAGTGCTAATGACTCCATTCCTTTTTGTGATTGTAGGGGCTGTTGATTGGAGTATACTAAAACAAACCTGATCTCTCTAGGACATTCAGAAGCCAAGTTATAAGCCCACAAATGTGTAACTGGACTACTTCTTTAAATTGACACCAGATCCGGGGACCTTTGGGACATGGTTTGACCTCCTTAGGAAAGTGCTATCATCATGAAACGTTCAGATCACTTACAACTCAATAGATTCTACCTTCCTGTAACGTTTCAGCCTGATTGGACCTTGTTTTCACACAAATGAACCCAGAATGATGTGAAATTGTGCTTCGTGCAACATAATTCTGGGTGCCATTTACAAACCATAAGTGCTAATGACTCCATTCCTTTTTGTGGTTGTTGGGGCTTTTGATTGGAGTACACTAAAACAAACCTGATCTCTCTAGGACATTCAGAAGCCAAGTTATAAGCCCACAAATGTGTAACTGGACTACTTCTTTAAATTGACACCAGATCCGGTGACCTTTGGGACATGGTTTGACCTCCTTAGGAAAGTGCTATCATCATGAAACGTTCAGATCACTTACAACTCACTAGATTCTACCTTCCTGTAACGTTTCAGCCTGATTGGACCTTGTTTTCACACAAATGGACCCAGAATGATGTGAAATTGTGCTTCGTGCAACATAATTCTGGGTGCCATTTACAAACAATAAGTGCTAATGACTCCATTCCTTTTTTTGGTTGTAGGGGCTTTTGATTGGAGTACACTAAAACAAACCTGATCTCTCTAGGACATTCAGAAGCCAAGTTATAAGCCCACAAATGTGTAACTGGACTACTTCTTTAAATTGACACCAGATCCGGTGACCTTTGGGACATCGTTTGACCCCCTTAGGAAAGTGCTATCATCATGAAACGTTCAGATCACTTACAACTCAATAGATTCTACCTTCCTGTAACGTTTCAGCCTGATTGGACCTTGTTTTCACACAAATGAACCCAGAATGATGTGAAATTGTGCTTCGTGCAACATAATTCTGGGTGCCTTTTACAAACCATAAGTGCTAATGACTCCATTCCTTTTTGTGATTGTAGGGGCTGTTGATTGGAGTATACTAAAACAAACCTGATCTCTCTAGGACATTCAGAAGCCAAGTTATAAGCCCACAAATGTGTAACTGGACTACTTCTTTAAATTGACACCAGATCCGGGGACCTTTGGGACATGGTTTGACCTCCTTAGGAAAGTGCTATCATCATGAAACGTTCAGATCACTTACAACTCAATAGATTCTACCTTCCTGTAACGTTTCAGCCTGATTGGACCTTGTTTTCACACAAATGAACCCAGAATGATGTGAAATTGTGCTTCGTGCAAAATAATTCTGGGTGCCATTTACAAACCATAAGTGCTAATGACTCAATTCCTTTTTGTGGTTGTAGGGGCTGTTGATTGGAGTACACTAAAACAAACCTGACCTCTCTAGGACATTCAAAAGCCAAGTTATAAGCCCACAAAGGTGTAACTGGACTACTTCTTTAAAGTGACACCAGGCCCGGTGACCTTTGGGACATGGTTTGACCACCTATAGGATTGTGCGATCATCATGAAACGTTTTGATCACTTACAACTCAATAGATTCTACCTTCTTGTAACATTTCAGCCTGATTGGACCTTGTTTTCACACAAATGGACCCAGAATGATGTGAAATTGTGCTTCGTGCAACATAATTCTGGGTGCCATTTACAAACCATAAGTGCTAATGACTCCATTCCTTTTTGTGATTGTAGGGGCTTTTGATTGGAGTACAATAAAACAAACCTGATCTCTCTAGGACATTCAGAAGCCAAGTTATAAGCCCACAAAAGTGTAACTGGACTACTTCTTTAAAGTGACACCAGGCCCGGTGACCTTTGGGACATGGTTTGACCCCCTATAGGAATGTGCGATCATCATGAAACGTTCAGATCACTTACAACTCAATAGATTCTACCTTCTTGTAACGTTTCAGCCTGATTGGACCTTGTTTTCACACAAATGAACCCAGAATGATGTGAAATTGTGCTTCGTGCAACATAATTCTGGGTGCCATTTACAAACCATAAGTGCTAATGACTCCATTCCTTTTTGTGGTTGTAGGGGCTGTTGATTGGAGTACACTAAAACAAACCTAGCCTGTCTAGGACATTCAGAAGCCAAGTTATAAGCCCACAAAGATGTAACTGGACTACTTCTTTAAAGTGACACCAGGCCCGGTGACCTTTGGGACATGGTTTGACCCCCTATAGGAATGTACGATCATCTTGAAACGTTCAGATCACTTACAACTCAATAGATTCTACCTTCTTGTAGCGTTTCAGCCTGATTGGACCTTGTTTTCACACAAATGGACCCAGAATGAAGTGAAATTGTGCTTCGTGCAACATAATTCTGGGTGCCATTTACAAACCATAAGTGCTAATGACTCCATTCCTTTTTGTGGTTGTAGGGGCTGTTGATTGGAGTACACTAAAACAAACCTGATCTCTCTAGGACATTCAGAAGCCAAGTTATAAGCCCACAAATATGTAACTGGACTACTTCTTTAAATTGACACCAGATCCGGTGACATTTGGGACATGGTTTGACCCCCTTAGGAAAGTGCTATCATCATGAAACGTTCAGATCACTTACAACTCAATAGATTCTACCTTCCTGTAACATTTCAGCCTGATTGGACCTTGTTTTCACACAAATGAACCCAGAATGATGTGAAATTGTGCTTCGTGCAACATAATTCTGGGTGCCATTTACAAATCATAAGTGCTAATGACTCCATTCCTTTTTGTGGTTGTAGGGGCTGTTGATTGGAGTACATTAAAACAAACCTGATCTCTCTAGGACATTTAGAAGCCAAGTTATAAGCCCAAAAATGAGTAACTGGACTACTTCTTTAAATTGACACCGATCCGGTGACCTTTGGGACATGGTTTGACCCCCTTACGAAAGTGCTATCATCATGAAACGTTCAGATCACTTACAACTCAATAGATTCTACCTTCCTGTAACGTTTCAGCCTGATTGGACCTTGTTTTCACACAAATGAACCCAGAATGATGTGAAATTGTGCTTCGTGCAACATAATTCTGGGTGCCATTTACAAACCATAAGTGCTAATGACTCCATTCCTTTTTGTGGTTGTAGGGGCTTTTGATTGGAGTACACTAAAACAAACCTGATCTCTCTAGGACATTCAGAAGCCAAGTTATTAGCCCACAAATGTGTAACTGGACTACTTCTTTAAATTGACACCAGATCCGGTGACCTTTGGGACATGGTTTGACCCCCTTAGGAAAGTGCTATCATCATGAAACGTTCAAATCACTTACAACTCAATAGATTCTACCTTCCTGTAACGTTCCAGCCTGATTGGACCTTGTTTTCACACAAATGAACCCAGAATGATGTGAAATTGTGCTTCGTGCAACATAATTCTGGGTGCCATTAGAAAGCATAAGTGCTAATGACTCCATTCCTTTTTGTGGTTGTAGGGGCTGTTGATTGGAGTATACTAAAACAAACCTGATCTCTCTTGGACATTCAGAAGCCAAGTTATAAGCCCACAAATGTGTAACTGGACTACTTCTTTAAATTGACACCAGATCCGGTGACCTTTGGGACATGGTTTGACCTCCTTAGGAAAGTGCTATCATCATGAAACGTTCAGATCACTTACAACTCAATAGATTCTACCTTCCTGTAACGTTTCAGCCTGATTGGACCTTGCTTTTACACAAATGGACCCAGAATGATGTGAAATTGTGCTTCGTGCAACATAATTCTGGGTGCCATTTACAAACAATAAGTGCTAATGACTCCATTCCTTTTTGTGGTTGTAGGGGCCTTTGATTGGAGTACACTAAAACAAACCTGATCTCTCTAGGACATTCAGAAGCCAAGTTATAAGCCCACAAATGTGTAACTGGACTACTTCTTTAAATTGACACCATATCCGGTGACCTTTGGGACATGGTTTGACCCCTTATAGGAATGTGCGATCATCATGAAACGTTCAGATCACTTACAACTCAATAGATTCTACCTTCTTGTAACGTTTCAGCCTGATTGGACCTTGTTTTCACACAAATGGACCCAGAATGATGTGAAATTGTGCTTCGTGCAACATAATTCTGGGTGCCATTTACAAACCATAAGTGCTAATGACTCCATTCCTTTTTGTGGTTGTAGGGGCTGTTGATTGGAGTACACTAAAACAAACCTAACCTCTCTAGGACATTCAGAAGCCAAGTTATAAGCCCACAAATGTGTAACTGGACTACTTCTTTAAAGTGACACTTGGCCCGGTGACCTTTGGGACATGGTTTGACCCCCTATAGGAATGTGCGATCATCTTCAAACGTTCAGATCACTTACAACTCAATAGATTCTACCTTCTTGTAGCGTTTCAGCCGGATTGGACCTTGTTTTCACACAAATGGACCCAGAATGATGTGAAATTGTGCTTCGTGCAACATAATTCTGGGTGCCACTTACAAACCATAAGTTCTAATGACTCCATTCCTTTTTGTGGTTGTAGGGGCTGTTGATTGGAGTACATTAAAACAAACCTGATCTCTCTAGGACATTCAGAAGCCAAGTTATAAGCCCACAAATGTGTAACTGGACTACTTCTTTAAATTGACACCAGATCCGATGACCTTTGGGACATGGTGTGACCCCCTTAGGAAAGTGCTATCATCATGAAACGTTCAGATCACTTACAACTCAATATATTCTACCTTCCTGTAACGTTTCAGCCTGATTGGACCTTGTTTTCACACAAATGGACCCAGAATGATGTGAAATTGTGCTTCGTGCAACATAATTCTGGGTGCCATTTACAAACCATAAGTGCTAATGACTCCATTCCTTTTTGTGGTTGTAGGGGCTGTTGATTGGAGTACACTAAAACAAACCTAACCTCTCTAGGACATTCAGAAGCCAAGTTATAAGCCCACAAAGGTGTAACTGGACTACTTCTTTAAAGTGACACCAGGCCCGGTGACCTTTGGGACATGGTTTAACCCCCTATAGGAATGTGCGATCATCTTGAAACGTTCAGATCACTTACAACTCAATAGATTCTACCTTCTTGTAGCGTTTCAGCCTTATTGGACCTTGTTTTCACACAAATGGACCCAGAATGATGTGAAATTGTGCTTCGTGCAACATAATTCTGGGTGCCATTTACAAACCATAAGTGCTAATGACTCCATTCCTTTTTGTGGTTGTTGGGGCTTTTGATTGGAGTACACTAAAACAAACCTGATCTCTCTAGGACATTCAGAAGCCAAGTTATAAGCCCACAAATGTGTAACTGGACTACTTCTTTAAATTGACACCAGATCCGGTGACCTTTGGGACATGGTTTGACCTCCTTAGGAAAGTGCTATCATCATGAAACGTTCAGATCACTTACAACTCACTAGATTCTACCTTCCTGTAACGTTTCAGCCTGATTGGACCTTGTTTTCACACAAATGGACCCAGAATGATGTGAAATTGTGCTTCGTGCAACATAATTCTGGGTGCCATTTACAAACAATAAGTGCTAATGACTCCATTCCTTTTTTTGGTTGTAGGGGCTTTTGATTGGAGTACACTAAAACAAACCTGATCTCTCTAGGACATTCAGAAGCCAAGTTATAAGCCCACAAATGTGTAACTGGACTACTTCTTTAAATTGACACCAGATCCGGTGACCTTTGGGACATCGTTTGACCCCCTTAGGAAAGTGCTATCATCATGAAACGTTCAGATCACTTACAACTCAATAGATTCTACCTTCCTGTAACGTTTCAGCCTGATTGGACCTTGTTTTCACACAAATGAACCCAGAATGATGTGAAATTGTGCTTCGTGCAACATAATTCTGGGTGCCTTTTACAAACCATAAGTGCTAATGACTCCATTCCTTTTTGTGATTGTAGGGGCTGTTGATTGGAGTATACTAAAACAAACCTGATCTCTCTAGGACATTCAGAAGCCAAGTTATAAGCCCACAAATGTGTAACTGGACTGCTTCTTTAAATTGACACCAGATCCGGTGACCTTTGGGACATGGTTTGAGCCCCTTAGGAAAGTGCTATCATCATGAAACATTCAGATCACTTACAACTCAATAGATTCTACCTTCCTGTAATGTTTCAGCCTGATTGGACCTTGTTTTCACACAAATGGACCCAGAATGATGTGAAATTGTGCTTCGTGCAACATAATTCTGGGTGCCATTTACAAACCATAAGTGCTAATGACTCCATTCCTTTTTGTGGTTGTAGGGGCTGTTGATTGGAGTACACTAAAACAAACCTGACCTCTCTAGGACATTCAGAAGCCAAGTTATAAGCCCACAAAGGTGTAACTGGACTACTTCTTTAAAGTGACACCAGGCCCGGTGACCTTTGGGACATGGTTTGACCCCCTATAGGAATGTGCGATCATCATGAAACGTTCAGATCACTTACAACTCAATAGATTCTACCTTCTTGTAACGTTTCAGCCTGATTGGACCTTGTTTTCACACAAATGGACCCAGAATGATGTGAAATTGTGCTTCGTGCAACATAATTCTGGGTGCCATTTACATACCATAAGTGCTAATGACTCCATTCCTTTTTTGGGTTGTAGGGGCTGTTGATTGGAGTATACTAAAACAAACCTAACCTCTCTAGGACATTCAGAAGCCAAGTTATAAGCCCACAAAGGTGTAACTGGACTACTTCTTTAAAGTGACACTTGGCCCGGTGACCTTTGGGACATGGTTTGACCCCCTATAGGAATGTGCGATCATCTTGAAACGTTCAGATCACTTACAACTCAATAGATTCTACCTTCTTGTAGCGTTTCAGCCGGATTGGACCTTGTTTTCACACAAATGGACCCAGAATGATGTGAAATTGTCCTTCGTGCAACATAATTCTGGGTGCCACTTACAAACCATAAGTGCTAATGACTCCATTCCTTTTTGTGGTTGTAGGGGCTGTTGATTGGAGTACATTAAAACAAACCTGATCTCTCTAGGACATTCAGAAGCCAAGTTATAAGCCCACAAATGTGTAACTGGACTACTTCTTTAAATTGACACCAGATCCGATGACCTTTGGGACATGGTTTGACCCCCTTAGGAAAGTGCTATCATCATGAAACGTTCAGATCACTTACAACTCAATAGATTCTACCTTCCTGTAACGTTTCAGCCTGATTGGACCTTGTTTTCACACAAATGGACCCAGAATGATGTGAAATTGTGCTTCGTGCAACATAATTCTGGGTGCCATTTACAAACCATAAGTGCTAATGACTCCATTCCTTTTTGTGGTTGTAGGGGCTGTTGATTGGAGTACACTAAAACAAACCTAACCTCTCTAGGACATTCAGAAGCCAAGTTATAAGCCCACAAAGGTGTAACTGGACTACTTCTTTAAATTGACACCAGATCCGGTGACCTTTGGGACATGGTTTGACCCCCTTAGGAAAGTGCTATCATCATGAAACGTTCAAATCACTTACAACTCAATAGATTCTACATTCCTGTAACGTTTCAGCCTGATTGGACCTTGTTTTCACACAAATGAACCCAGAATGATGTGAAATTGTGCTTCGTGCAAACATAATTCTGGGTGCCATTTAAAAAGCATAAGTGCTACTGACTCCATTCCTTTTTGTGGTTGTAGGGGCTGTTGATTGGAGTATACTAAAATAAACCTGATCTCTCTTGGACATTCAGAAGCCAAGTTATAAGCCCACAAATGTGTAACTGGACTACTTCTTTAAATTGACACCAGATCCGGTGACCTTTGGGACATGGGTTGACCTCCTTAGGAAAGTGCTATCATCATGAAACGTTCAGATCACTTACAACTCAGTAGATTCTACCTTCCTGTAACGTTTCAGCCTGATTGGACCTTGTTTTCACACAAATGAACCCAGAATGATGTGAAATTGTGCTTCGTGCAACATAATTCTGGGTGCCATTTACAAACCATAAATGCTAATGACTCCATTCCTTTTTTTGGTTGTAGGGGCTGTTGATTGGAGTACACTAAAACAAACCTAACCTCTCTAGGACATTCAGAAGCCAAGTTATAAGCCCACAAAGGTGTAACTGGACTACTTCTTTAAAGTGACACTTGGCCCGGTGACCTTTGGGACATGGTTTGACCCCCTATAGGAATGTGCGATCATCTTGAAACGTTCAGATCACTTACAACTCAATAGATTCTACCTTCTTGTAGCGTTTCAGCCGGATTGGACCTTGTTTTCACACAAATGGACCCAGAATGATGTGAAATTGTCCTTCGTGCAACATAATTCTGGGTGCCACTTACAAACCATAAGTGCTAATGACTCCATTCCTTTTTGTGGTTGTAGGGGCTGTTGATTGGAGTACATTAAAACAAACCTGATCTCTCTAGGACATTCAGAAGCCAAGTTATAAGCCCACAAATGTGTAACTGGACTACTTCTTTAAATTGACACCAGATCCGATGACCTTTGGGACATGGTTTGACCCCCTTAGGAAAGTGCTATCATCATGAAACGTTCAGATCACTTACAACTCAATAGATTCTACCTTCCTGTAACGTTTCAGCCTGATTGGACCTTGTTTTCACACAAATGGACCCAGAATGATGTGAAATTGTGCTTCGTGCAACATAATTCTGGGTGCCATTTACAAACCATAAGTGCTAATGACTCCATTCCTTTTTGTGGTTGTAGGGGCTGTTGATTGGAGTACACTAAAACAAACCTAACCTCTCTAGGACATTCAGAAGCCAAGTTATAAGCCCACAAAGGTGTAACTGGACTACTTCTTTAAATTGACACCAGATCCGGTGACCTTTGGGACATGGTTTGACCCCCTTAGGAAAGTGCTATCATCATGAAACGTTCAAATCACTTACAACTCAATAGATTCTACATTCCTGTAACGTTTCAGCCTGATTGGACCTTGTTTTCACACAAATGAACCCAGAATGATGTGAAATTGTGCTTCGTGCAAACATAATTCTGGGTGCCATTTAAAAAGCATAAGTGCTACTGACTCCATTCCTTTTTGTGGTTGTAGGGGCTGTTGATTGGAGTATACTAAAATAAACCTGATCTCTCTTGGACATTCAGAAGCCAAGTTATAAGCCCACAAATGTGTAACTGGACTACTTCTTTAAATTGACACCAGATCCGGTGACCTTTGGGACATGGTTTGACCTCCTTAGGAAAGTGCTATCATCATGAAACGTTCAGATCACTTACAACTCAGTAGATTCTACCTTCCTGTAACGTTTCAGCCTGATTGGACCTTGTTTTCACACAAATGAACCCAGAATGATGTGAAATTGTGCTTCGTGCAACATAATTCTGGGTGCCATTTACAAACCATAAATGCTAATGACTCCATTCCTTTTTGTGGTTGTAGGGGCTGTTGATTGGAGTACAGTAAAACAAACCTGATCTCTCTAGGACATTCAGAAGCCAAGTTATAAGCCCACAAATGTGTAACTGGACTACTTCTTTAAATTGACACCAGATCCGGTGACCTTTGGGACATGGTGTGACCCCCTTAGGAAAGTGCTATCATCATGAAACGTTCAGATCACTTACAACTCAATAGATTCTACCTTCCTGTAACGTTTCAGCCTGATTTGACCTTGTTTTCACACAAATGGACCCAGAATGATGTGAAATTGTGCTTCGTGCAACATAATTCTGGGTGCCATTTACAAACCATAAGTGCTAATGACTCCATTGCTTTTTGTGGTTGTAGGGGCTGTTGATTGGAGTACACTAAAACAACCCTGACCTCTCTAGGACATTCAGAAGCCAAGTTATAAGCCCACAAATGTGTAACTGGACTACTTCTTTAAAGTGACACCAGATCCGGTGACCTTTGGGACATGGTTTGACCCCCTTAGGAAAGTGCTATCATCATGAAACGTTCAGATCACTTACAACTCAATAGATTCTACCTTCTTGTAGCGTTTCAGCCGGATTGGACCTTGTTTTCACACAAATGGACCCAGAATGATGTGAAATTGTCCTTCGTGCAACATAATTCTGGGTGCCACTTACAAACCATAAGTGCTAATGACTCCATTCCTTTTTGTGGTTGTAGGGGCTGTTGATTGGAGTACATTAAAACAAACCTGATCTCTCTAGGACATTCAGAAGCCAAGTTATAAGCCCACAAATGTGTAACTGGACTACTTCTTTAAATTGACACCAGATCCGATGACCTTTGGGACATGGTTTGACCCCCTTAGGAAAGTGCTATCATCATGAAACGTTCAGATCACTTACAACTCAATAGATTCTACCTTCCTGTAACGTTTCAGCCTGATTGGACCTTGTTTTCACACAAATGGACCCAGAATGATGTGAAATTGTGCTTCGTGCAACATAATTCTGGGTGCCATTTACAAACCATAAGTGCTAATGACTCCATTCCTTTTTGTGGTTGTAGGGGCTGTTGATTGGAGTACACTAAAACAAACCTAACCTCTCTAGGACATTCAGAAGCCAAGTTATAAGCCCACAAATGTGTAACTGGACTACTTCTTTAAATTGACACCAGATCCGGTGACCTTTGGGACATGGTTTGACCCCCTTAGGAAAGTGCTATCATCATGAAACGTTCAGATCACTTACAACTCAATAGATTCTACCTTCCTGTAACGTTTCAGCCTGATTGGACCTTGTTTTCACACAAATGGACCCAGAATGATGTGAAATTGTGCTTCGTGCAACATAATTCTGGGTGCCATTTACAAACCATAAGTGCTAATGACTCCATTCCTTTTTGTGGTTGTAGGGGCTGTTGATTGGAGTACACTAAAACAAACCTAACCTCTCTAGGACATTCAGAAGCCAAGTTATAAGCCCACAAAGGTGTAACTGGACTACTTCTTTAAATTGACACCAGATCCGGTGACCTTTGGGACATGGTTTGACCCCCTTAGGAAAGTGCTATCATCATGAAACGTTCAAATCACTTACAACTCAATAGATTCTACATTCCTGTAACGTTTCAGCCTGATTGGACCTTGTTTTCACACAAATGAACCCAGAATGATGTGAAATTGTGCTTCGTGCAAACATAATTCTGGGTGCCATTTAAAAAGCATAAGTGCTACTGACTCCATTCCTTTTTGTGGTTGTAGGGGCTGTTGATTGGAGTATACTAAAATAAACCTGATCTCTCTTGGACATTCAGAAGCCAAGTTATAAGCCCACAAATGTGTAACTGGACTACTTCTTTAAATTGACACCAGATCCGGTGACCTTTGGGACATGGTTTGACCTCCTTAGGAAAGTGCTATCATCATGAAACGTTCAGATCACTTACAACTCAGTAGATTCTACCTTCCTGTAACGTTTCAGCCTGATTGGACCTTGTTTTCACACAAATGAACCCAGAATGATGTGAAATTGTGCTTCGTGCAACATAATTCTGGGTGCCATTTACAAACCATAAATGCTAATGACTCCATTCCTTTTTGTGGTTGTAGGGGCTGTTGATTGGAGTACAGTAAAACAAACCTGATCTCTCTAGGACATTCAGAAGCCAAGTTATAAGCCCACAAATGTGTAACTGGACTACTTCTTTAAATTGACACCAGATCCGGTGACCTTTGGGACATGGTGTGACCCCCTTAGGAAAGTGCTATCATCATGAAACGTTCAGATCACTTACAACTCAATAGATTCTACCTTCCTGTAACGTTTCAGCCTGATTTGACCTTGTTTTCACACAAATGGACCCAGAATGATGTGAAATTGTGCTTCGTGCAACATAATTCTGGGTGCCATTTACAAACCATAAGTGCTAATGACTCCATTGCTTTTTGTGGTTGTAGGGGCTGTTGATTGGAGTACACTAAAACAACCCTGACCTCTCTAGGACATTCAGAAGCCAAGTTATAAGCCCACAAATGTGTAACTGGACTACTTCTTTAAAGTGACACCAGATCCGGTGACCTTTGGGACATGGTTTGACCCCCTTAGGAAAGTGCGATCATCATGAAACGTTCAGATCACTTACAACTCAATAGATTCTACCTTCCTGTAACGTTTCAGCCTGATTTGACCTTGTTTTCACACAAATGGACCCAGAATGATGTGAAATTGTGCTTCGTGCAACATAATTCTGGGTGCCATTTACAAACCATAAGTGCTAATGACTCCATTTCTTTTTGTGGTTGTAGGGGCTGTTGATTGGAGTACACTAAAACAACCCTGACCTCTCTAGGACATTCAGAAGCCAAGTTATAAGCCCACAAATGTGTAACTGGACTACTTCTTTAAAGTGACACCAGATCCGGTGACCTTTGGGACATGGTTTGACCCCCTTAGGAAAGTGCGATCATCATGAAACGTTCAGATCACTTACAACTCAATAGATTCTACCTTCCTGTATTGTTTCAGCCTGATTGGACCTTGTTTTAACACAAATGAACCCAGAATGATGTGAAATTGTGCTTCGTGCAACATAATTCTGGGTGCCATTTAAAAACCATAAGTGCTAATGACTCCATTCCGTTTTGTGGTTGTAGGGGCTGTTGATTGGAGTATACTAAAACAAACCTGATCTCTCTAGGGCATTCAGAAGCCAAGTTATAAGCCCACAAATGTGTAACTGGACTACTTCTTTAGACACCAGATCCGGTGACCTTTGGGACATGGTTTGACCCCCTTAGGGAAGCGCTATCATCATGAAACGTTCAGATCCTTTACAACTTAATAGATTCTACCTTCCTGTAATGTTTCAGCCTGATTGGACCTTGTTTTCACACAAATGGACCCAGAATGATGTGAAATTGTGCTTCGTGCAACATAATTCTGGGTGCCATTTACAAACCATAAGTGCTAATGACTCCATTCCTTTTTGTGGTTGTAGGGGCTGTTGATTGGAGTACACTAACACAAACCTAACCTCTCTAGGACATTCAGAAGCCAAGTTATAAGCCCACAAAGGTGTAACTGGACTACTTCTTTAATGTGACACCAGGCCCGGTGACCTTTGGGACATGGTTTTACCCCCTATAGGAACGTGCGATCATCTTGAAACGTTCAGATCACTTACAACTCAATAGATTCTACCTTCTTGTAGCGTTTCAGCCTTATTGGACCTTGTTTTCATACAAATGGACCCAGAATGATGTGAAATTGTGCTTCGTGTAAAATAATTCTGGGTGCAATTTACAAACCATAAGTGCTAATGACTCCATTCCTTTTTGTGGTTGTAGGGGCTGTTGATTGGAGTACACTAAAACAAACCTGCTCTCTCTAGGACATTCAGAAGCCAAGTTATAAGCCCACAAATGTGTAACTGGACTACTTCTTTAAATTGACACCAGATCCGGTGATATTTGGGACATGGTTTGACCCCCTATAGGAAAGTGCTATCATCATGAAACGTTCAGATCACTTACAACTCAATAGATTCTACCTTCCTGTAACGTTTCAGCCTGATTGGACCTTGTTTTCACACAAATGAACCCAGAATGATGTGAAATTGTGCTTTGTGCAACATAATTCTGGGTGCCATTTAAAAACCATAAGTGCTAATGACTCCATTCCTTTTTGTGGTTGTAGGGGCTGTTGATTGGAGTACACTAAAAAAAACTTGATCTCTCTAGGACATTCAGAAGCCAAGTTATAAGCCCACAAATGTGTAACTGGACTACTTCTTTAAATTGACACCAGATCCGGTGACCTTTGGGACATGGTTTGACCCCCTTAGGAAAGTGCTATCATCATGAAACGTTCAGATCACTTACAACTCAGTAGATTCTACCTTCCTGTAACGTTTCAGCCTGATTGGACCTTGTTTTCACACAAATGAACCCAGAATGATTTGAAATTGTGCTTTGTGCAACATAATTCTGGGTGCCATTTACAAACAGTAAGTGCTAATGACTCCATTCCTTTTTGTGGTTGTAGGGGCTGTTGATTGGAGTACACTAAAACAAACCTGATCTCTCTAGGACATTCAGAAGCCAAGTTATAAGCCCACAAATGTGTAACTGGACTACTTCTTTAAATTGACACCAGATCCGGTGACCTTTGGGACATGGTGTGACCCCCTTAGGAAAGTGCTATCATCATGAAACGTTCAGATCAATTACAACTCAATAGATTCTACCTTCCTGTAACGTTTCAGCCTGATTTGACCTTGTTTTCACACAAATGGACCCAGAATGATGTGAAATTGTGCTTCGTGCAACATAATTCTGGGTGCCATTTACAAACCATAAGTGCTAATGACTCCAATCCTTTTTGTGGTTGTAGGGGCTGTTGATTGGAGTACACTAAAACAACCCTGACCTCTCTAGGACGTTCAGAAGCCAAGTTATAAGCCCACAAATGTGTAACTGGACTACTTCTTTAAAGTGACACCAGATCCGGTGACCTTTGGGACATGGTTTGAACCCCTTAGGAAAGTGCGATCATCATGAAACGTTCAGATCACTTACAACTCAATAGATTCTAGCTTCCTGTATTGTTTCAGCCTGATTGGACCTTGTTTTCACACAAATGAACCCAGAATGATGTGAAATTGTGCTTCGTGCAACATAATTCTGGGTGCCATTTACAAACAATAAGTGCTAATGTCTCCATTCATTTTTGTGGTTGTAGGGGCTGTTGATTGGAGTACACTAAAGAAAACCTGATCGCTCTAGGACATTCAGAAGCCAAGTTATAAGCCCACAAATGTGTAACTGGACTACTTCTTTAAATTGACACCAGATCCGGTGACTTTTGGGACATGGTTTGACCCCCTTAGGAAAGTGCTATCATCATGAAACGTTCAGATCACTTACAACTCACTAGATTCTACCTTCCTGTAACGTTTCAGCCTGATTGGACCTTGTTTTCACACAAATGAACCCAGAATGATGTGAAATTGTGCTTCGTGCAACATAATTCTGGGTGCCATTTAAAAACCATAAGTGCTAATGACTCCATTCCTTTTTGTGGTTGTAGGGGCTGTTGATTGGAGTATACTAAAACAAACCTGATCTCTCTAGGACATTCAGAAGCCAAGTTATAAGCCCACAAATGTGTAACTGGACTACTTCTTTAGACACCAGATCCGGTGACCTTTGGGACATGGTTTGACCCCCTTAGGGAAGTGCTATCATCATGAAACGTTCAGATCAATTACAACTTAATAGATTCTACCTTCCTGTAATGTTTCAGCCTGATTGGACCTTGTTTTCACACAAATGGACCCAGAATGATGTGAAATTGTGCTTCGTGCAACATAATTCTGGGTGCCATTTACAAACCATGAGTGCTAATGACTCCATTCCTTTTTGTGGTTGTAGGGGCTGTTGATTGGAGTACACTAAAACAAACCTGATCTCTCTAGGGCATTCAGAAGCCAAGTTATAAGCCCACAAATGTGTAACTGGACTACTTCTTTAAATTGACACCAAATCCGGTGACCTTTGGGACATGGTTTGACCCCCTTAGGAAAGTGCTATCATCATGAAACGTTCAGATCACTTACAACTCAATATATTCTACCTTCCTGTAACGTTTCAGCCTGATTGGACCTTGTTTTCACACAAATGAACCCAGAATGATGTGAAATTGTGCTTCGTGCAACATAATTCTGGGTGCCATTTAAAAACCATAAGTGCTAATGACTCCATTCCTTTTTGTGGTTGTAGGGGCTATTGATTGGAGTACACTTAAACAAACCTGATCTCTCTAGGGCATTCAGAAGCCAAGTTATAAGCCCACAAATGTGTAACTGGACTACTTCTTTAAATTGACACCAGATCCGGTGACCTTTGGGACATGGTTTGACCCCCTTAGGAAAGTGCTATCATCATGAAACGTTCAGATCACTTACAACTCAATATATTCTACCTTCCTGTAACGTTTCAGCCTGATTGGACCTTGTTTTCACACAAATGAACCCAGAATGATGTGAAATTGTGCTTCGTGCAACATAATTCTGGGTGCCATTTAAAAACCATAAGTGCTAATGACTCCATTCCTTTTTGTGGTTGTAGGGGCTGTTGATTGGAGTACACTAAAACAAACCTAACCTCTCTAGGACATTCAGAAACCAAGTTATAAGCCCACAAATGTGTAACTGGACTACTTCTTTAAATTGACACCAGATCCGGTGACCTTTGGGACATGGTTTGACCCGCTTAGGAAAGTGCTATCATCATGAAACGTTCAGATCACTTACAACTCAATAGATTCTACCTTCCTGTAACGTTTCAGCCTGATTGGACCTTGTTTTCACACAAATGAACCCAGAATGAGGTGAAACTGTGCTTCGTGCAACATAATTCTGGGTGCCATTTAAAAACCATAAGTGCTAATGACTCCATTCCTTTTTGTGGTTGTAGGGCCTGTTGATTGGAGTATACTAAAACAAACCTGATCTCTCTAGGACATTCAGAAGCCACGTTATAAGCCCACAAATGTGTAACTGGACTACTTCTTTAAATTGACACCAGATCCGGTGACCTTTGGGACATGGTTTGAGCCCCTTAGGAAAGTGCTATCATCATGAAACATTCAGATCACTTACAACTCAATAGATTCTACCTTCCTGTAATTTTTCACCCTGATTGGACCTTGTTTTCACACAAATGGACCCAGAATGATGTGAAATTGTGCTTCGTGCAACATAATTCTGGGTGCCATTTACAAACCATAAGGGCTAATGACTCCATTCCTTTTTGTGGTTGTAGGGGCCGTTGATTGGAGTACACTAAAACAAACCTAACCTCTCTAGGGCATTCAGAAGCCAAGTTATAAGCCCACAAAGGTGTAACTGGACTACTTCTTTAAAGTGACACTTGGCCCGGTGACCTTTGGGACATGGTTTGACCCCCTATAGGAATGTGCGATCACCTTGAAACGTTCAGATCACTTACAACTCAATAGATTCTACCTTCTTGTAGCGTTTAAGCCGGATTGGACCTTGTTTTCACACAAATGGACCCAGAATGATGTGAAATTGTGCTTCGTGCAACATATTTCTGGGTGCCATTTACAAACCATAAGTGCTAATGACTCCATTCCTTTTTGTGGTTGTAGTGGCTGTTGATTGGAGTACACTAAAACAAACCTGATCTCTCTAGGACATTCAGAATCCAAGTTATAAGCCCACAAATGTGTAACTGGACTACTTCTTTAAATTGACACCAGATCCGGTAAGCTTTGGGACATGGTTTGACCCCCTTAGGAAAGTGCTATCATCATGAAACGTTCAGACCACTTACAACTCAGTAGATTCTACCTTCCTGTAACGTTTCAGCCTGATTGGACCTTGTTTTCACACAAATGAACCCAGAATGATGTGAAATTGTGCTTTGTGCAACATAATTCTGGGTGCCATTTAAAAACCATAAGTGCTAATGACTCCATTCCTTTTTGTGGTTGTAGGGGCTGTTGATTGGAGTACACTAAAACAAACCTGATCTCTCTAGGACATTCAGAAGCCAAGTTATAAGCCCACAAATGTGTAACTGGACTACTTCTTTAAATTGACACCAGATCCGGTGACCTTTGGGACATGGTGTGACCCCCTTAGGAAAGTGCTATCATCATGAAATGTTCAGATCACTTACAACTCAATAGATTCTACCTTCCTGTATTGTTTCAGCCTGATTGGACCTTGTTTTCACACAAATGAACCCAGAATGATGTGAAATTGTGCTTCGTGCAACATAATTCTGGGTGCCATTTAAAAACCATAAGTGCTAATGTCTCCATTCCTTTTTGTGGTTGTAGGAGCTGTTGATTGGAGTACACTAAAGCAAACCTGATCGCTCAAGGACATTCAGAAGCCAAGTTATAAGCACACAAATGTGTAACTGGACTACTTCTTTAAATTGACACCAGATCCGGTGACCTTTGGGACATGGTTTGACCCCCTTAGGAAAGTGCTATCATCATGAAACGTTCAGATCACTTACAACTCAATAGATTCTACCTTCCTGTAACGTTTCAGCCTGATTGGACCTTGTTTTCACACAAATGAACCCAGAATGATGTGAAATTGTGCTTCGTGCAACATAATTCTGGGTGCCATTTAAAAACCATGAGTGCTAATGACTCCATTCCTTTTTGTGGTTGTAGGGGCTGTTGATTGGAGTATACTAAAACAAACCTGATCTCTCTAGGGCATTCAGAAGCCAAGTTATAAGCCCACAAATGTGTAACTGGACTACTTCTTTAGACACCAGATCCGGTGACCTTTGGGACATGGTTTGACCCCCTTAGGGAAGTGCTATCATCATGAAACGTTCAGATCACTTACAACTTAATAGATTCTACCTTCCTGTAATGTTTCAGCCTGATTGGACCTTGTTTTCACACAAATGGACCCAGAATGATGTGAAATTGTGCTTCGTGCAACATAATTCTGGGTGCCATTTACAAACCATAAGTGCTAATGACTCCATACCTTTTTGTAGTCGTAGGGGCTGTTGATTGGAGTACACTAAAACAAACCTAACCTCTCTAGGACATTCAGAAGCCAAGTTATAAGCCCACAAAGGTGTAACTGGACTACTTCTTTAAAGTGACACCAGGCCCGGTGACCTTTGGGACATGGTTTTACCCCTTATAGGAATGTGCGATCAACTTGAAACGTTCAGATCTCTTACAACTCAATAGATTCTACCTTCTTGTAGCGTTTCAGCCTTATTGGACCTTGTTTTCACACAAATGGACCCAGAATGATGTGAAATTGTGCTTCGTGTAACATAATTCTGGGTGCCATTTACAAACCATAAGTGCTAATGACTCCATTCCTTTTTGTGGTTGTAGGGGCTGTTGATTGGAGTACACTAAAACAAACCTGATCTCTCTAGGACATTCAGAAGCCAAGTTATAAGCCCACAAATGTGTAACTGGACTACTTCTTTAAATTGACACCAGATCCGGTGATCTTTGGGACATGGTTTGACCCCCTTAGGAAAGTGCTATCATCATGAAACGTTCAGATCACTTACAACTCAGTAGAATCTACCTTCCTGTAACGTTTCAGCATGATTGGACCTTGTTTTCACACAAATGAACCCAGAATGATGTGAAATTGTGCTTTGTGCAACATAATTCTGGGTGCCATTTAAAAACCATAAGTGCTAATGACTCCATTCCTTTTTGTGGTTGTAGGGGCTGTTGATTGGAGTACACTAAAACAAACCTGATCTCTCTAGGACATTCAGAAGCCAAGTTATAAGCCCACAAATGTGTAACTGGACTACTTCTTTAGACACCAGATCCGGTGACATTTGGGACATGGTTTGACCCCCTTAGGGAAGTGCTATCATCATGAAACGTTCAGATCACTTACAACTTAATAGATTCTACCTTCCTGTAATGTTTCAGCCTGATTGGACCTTGTTTTCACACAAATGGACCCAGAATGATGTGAAATTGTGCTTCGTGCAACATAATTCTGGGTGCCATTTACAAACCATAAGTGCTAATGACTCCATTCCTTTTTGTGGTTGTAGGGGCTGTTGATTGGAGTACACTAAAACAAACCTAACCTCTCTAGGACATTCAGAAGCCAAGTTATAAGCCCACAAAGGTGTAACTGGACTACTTCTTTAAAGTGACACCAGGCCCGGTGACCTTTGGGACATGGTTTTACCCCCTATAGGAATGTGCGATCAACTTGAAACGTTCAGATCACTTACAACTCAATAGATTCTACCTTCTTGTAGCGTTTCAGCCTTATTGGACCTTGTTTTCACACAAATGGACCCAGAATGATGTGAAATTGTGCTTCGTGTAACATAATTCTGGGTGCCATTTACAAACCATAAGTGCTAATGACTCCATTCCTTTTTGTAGTTGTAGGGGCTGTTGATTGGAGTACACTAAAACAAACCTGATCTCTCTAGGACATTCAGAAGCCAAGTTATAAGCACACAAATGTGTAACTGGACTACTTTTTTAAATTGACACCAAATCCGGTGATCTTTGGGACATGGCTTGACCCCCTTAGGAAAGTGCTATCATCATGAAACGTTCAGATCACTTACAACTCAGTAGATTCTACCTTCCTGTAACGTTACAGCCTGATTGGACCTTGTTTTCACACAAATGAACCCAGAATGATGTGAAATTGTGCTTTGTGCAACATAATTCTGGGTGCCATTTAAAAACCATAAGTGCTAATGACTCCATTGCTTTTTGTGGTTGTAGGGGCTGTTGATTGGAGTACACTAAAACAAACCTGATCTCTCTAGGACATTCAGAAGCCAAGTTATAAGCCCACAAATGTGTAACTGGACTACTTCTTTAAATTGACACCAGATCCGGTGACCTTTGGGACATGGTGTGACCCCCTTAGGAAAGTGCTATCATCATGAAATGTTCAGATCACTTACAACTCAATAGATTCTACCTTCCTGTAACGTTTCAGCCTGATTTGACCTTGTTTTCACACAAATGGACCCAGAATGATGCGAAATTGTGCTTCGTGCAACATAATTCTGGGTGCCATTTACAAACCATAAGTGCTAATGACTCCATTGCTTTTTGTGGTTGTAGGGGCTGTTGATTGGAGTACACTAAAACAAACCTGACCTCTCTAGGACATTCAGAAGCCAAGTTATAAGCCCACAAATGTGTAACTGGACTACTTCTTTAAAGTGACACCAGATCCGGTCACCTTTGGGACATGGTTTGACCCCCTTAGGAAAGTGCTATCATCATGAAACGTTCAGATCACTTACAACTCAATAGATTCTACCTTTCTGTAACGTTTCAGCCTGATTGGACCTTGTTTTCACTCTAATGAACCCAGAATGATGTGAAATTGTGCTTTGTGCAACATAATTCTGGGTGCCATTTAAAAACCATAAGTGCTAATGACTCCATTCCTTTTTGTGGTTGTAGGGGCTGTTGATTGGAGTATAATAAAACAAACCTGATCTCTCTAGGGCATTCAGAAGCCAAGTTATAAGCCCACAAATGTGTAACTGGACTACTTCTTTAGACACCAGATCCGGTGACCTTTGGGACATGGTTTGGCCCCCTTAGGGAAGTGCTATCATCATGAAACGTTCAGATCACTTACAACTTAATAGATTCTACCTTCCTGTAATGTTTCAGCCTGATTGGACCTTGTTTTCACACAAATGGACCCAGAATGATGTGAAATTGTGCTTCGTGCAACATAATTCTGGGTGCCATTTACAAACCATAAGTGCTAATGACTCCATTCCTTTTTGTGGTTGTAGGGGCTGTTGATTGGAGTACACTAAAACAAACCTAACCTCTCTAGGACATTCAGAAGCCAAGTTATAAGCCCACAAAGGTGTAACTGGACTACTTCTTTAAAGTGACACCAGGCCCGGTGACCTTTGGGACATGGTTTTACCCCCTATAGGAATGTGCGATCATCTTGAAACGTTCAGATCACTTACAACTCAATAGATTCTACCTTCTTGTAGCGTTTCAGCCTTATTGGACCTTGTTTTCACACAAATGGACCCAGAATGATGTGAAATTGTGCTTCGTGTAACATAATTCTGGGTGCCATTTACAAACCATAAGTGCTAATGACTCCATTCCTTTTTGTGGTTGTAGGGGCTGTTGATTGGAGTACACTAAAACAAACCTGATCTCTCTAGGACATTCAGAAGCCAAGTTATAAGCCCACAAATGTGTAACTGGACTACTTCTTTAAATTGACACCAGATCCGGTGATCTTTGGGACATGGTTTGACCCCCTTAGGAAAGTGCTATCATCATGAAACGTTCAGATCACTTACAACTCAGTAGAATCTACCTTCCTGTAACGTTTCAGCATGATTGGACCTTGTTTTCACACAAATGAACCCAGAATGATGTGAAATTGTGCTTTGTGCAACATAATTCTGGGTGCCATTTAAAAACCATAAGTGCTAATGACTCCATTGCTTTTTGTGGTTGTAGGGGCTGTTGACTGGAGTACACTAAAACAAACCTGATCTCTCTAGGACATTCAGAAGCCAAGTTATAAGCCCACAAATGTGTAACTGGACTACTTCTTTAGACACCAGATCCGGTGACATTTGGGACATGGTTTGACCCCCTTAGGGAAGTGCTATCATCATGAAACGTTCAGATCACTTACAACTTAATAGATTCTACCTTCCTGTAATGTTTCAGCCTGATTGGACCTTGTTTTCACACAAATGGACCCAGAATGATGTGAAATTGTGCTTCGTGCAACATAATTCTGGGTGCCATTTACAAACCATAAGTGCTAATGACTCCATTCCTTTTTGTGGTTGTAGGGGCTGTTGATTGGAGTACACTAAAACAAACCTAACCTCTCTAGGACATTCAGAAGCCAAGTTATAAGCCCACAAAGGTGTAACTGGACTACTTCTTTAAAGTGACACCAGGCCCGGTGACCTTTGGGACATGGTTTTACCCCCTATAGGAATGTGCGATCAACTTGAAACGTTCAGATCACTTACAACTCAATAGATTCTACCTTCTTGTAGCGTTTCAGCCTTATTGGACCTTGTTTTCACACAAATGGACCCAGAATGATGTGAAATTGTGCTTCGTGTAACATAATTCTGGGTGCCATTTACAAACCATAAGTGCTAATGACTCCATTCCTTTTTGTAGTTGTAGGGGCTGTTGATTGGAGTACACTAAAACAAACCTGATCTCTCTAGGACATTCAGAAGCCAAGTTATAAGCCCACAAATGTGTAACAGGACTACTTCTTTAAATTGACACCAGATCCGGTGATCTTTGGGACATGGCTTGACCCCCTTAGGAAAGTGCTATCATCATGAAACGTTCAGATCACTTACAACTCAGTAGATTCTACCTTCCTGTAACGTTACAGCCTGATTGGACCTTGTTTTCACACAAATGAACCCAGAATGATGTGAAATTGTGCTTCGTGTAACATAATTCTGGGTGCCATTTACAAACCATAAGTGCTAATGACTCCATTCCTTTTTGTAGTTGTAGGGGCTGTTGATTGGAGTACACTAAAACAAACCTGATCTCTCTAGGACATTCAGACGCCAAGTTATAAGCCCACAAATGTGTAACTGGACTACTTCTTTAAATTGACACCAGATCCGGTGATCTTTGGGACATGGCTTGACCCCCTTAGGAAAGTGCTATCATCATGAAACGTTCAGATCACTTACAACTCAGTAGATTCTACCTTCCTGTAACGTTACAGCCTGATTGGACCTTGTTTTCACACAAATGAACCCAGAATGATGTGAAATTGTGCTTTGTGCAACATAATTCTGGGTGCCATTTAAAAACCATAAGTGCTAATGACTCCATTGCTTTTTGTGGTTGTAGGGGCTGTTGATTGGAGTACACTAAAACAAACCTGATCTCTCTAGGACATTCAGAAGCCAAGTTATAAGCCCACAAATGTGTAACTGGACTACTTCTTTAAATTGACACCAGATCCGGTGACCTTTGGGACATGGTGTGACCCCCTTAGGAAAGTGCTATCATCATGAAATGTTCAGATCACTTACAACTCAATAGATTCTACCTTCCTGTAACGTTTCAGCCTGATTTGACCTTGTTTTCACACAAATGGACCCAGAATGATGCGAAATTGTGCTTCGTGCAACATAATTCTGGGTGCCATTTACAAACCATAAGTGCTAATGACTCCATTGCTTTTTGTGGTTGTAGGGGCTGTTGATTGGAGTACACTAAAACAAACCTGACCTCTCTAGGACATTCAGAAGCCAAGTTATAAGCCCACAAATGTGTAACTGGACTACTTCTTTAAAGTGACACCAGATCCGGTCACCTTTGGGACATGGTTTGACCCCCTTAGGAAAGTGCGATCATCATGAAACGTTCAGATCACTTACAACTCAATAGATTCTACCTTTCTGTAACGTTTCAGCCTGATTGGACCTTGTTTTCACTCTAATGAACCCAGAATGATGTGAAATTGTGCTTTGTGCAACATAATTCTGGGTGCCATTTACAAACCATAAGTGCTAATGACTCCATTCCTTTTTGTGGTTGTAGGGGCTGTTGATTGGATTATACTAAAACAAACCTGATCTCTCTAGGACATTCAGAAGCCAAGTTATAAGCCCTCAAATGTGTAACTGGACTACTTCTTTAAATTGACACCAGATCCGGTGACCTTTGGGACATGGTTTGACCCCCTTAGGAAAGTGCTATCATCATTAAACGTTCAGATCACTTACAACTCAATAGACTCTACCTTCCTGTAACGTTTAAGCCTGATTGGACCTTGTTTTCACACAAATGAACCCAGAATGATGTGAAATTGTGCTTCGTGCAACATAATTCTGGGTGCCATTTAAAAACCATAAGTGCTAATGACTCCATTCCTTTTTGTTGTTGTAGGGGCTGTTGATTGGAGTATATTAAAACAAACCTGATCTCTCTAGGGCATTCAGAAGCCAAGTTATAAGCCCACAAATGTGTAACTGGACTACTTCTTTAGACACCAGATCCGGTGACCTTTGGGACATGGTTTGACCCCCTTAGGGAAGTGCTATCATCATGAAACGTTCAGATCACTTACAACTTAATAGATTCTACCTTCCTGTAATGTTTCAGCCTGATTGGACCTTGTTTTCACACAAATGGGCCCAGAATGATGTGAAATTGTGCTTCGTGCAACATAATTCTGGGTGCCATTTACAAACCATAAGTGCTAATGACTCCATTCCTTTTTGTGGTTGTAGGGGCTGTTGATTGGAGTACACTAAAACAAACCTAACCTCTCTAGGACATTCAGAAGCCAAGTTATAAGCCCACAAAGGTGTAACTGGACTACTTCTTTAAAGTGACACCAGGCCCGGTGACCTTTGGGACATGGTTTTACCCCCTATAGGAATGTGCGATCATCTTGAAACGTTCAGATCACTTACAACTCAATAGATTCTACCTTCTTGTAGCGTTTCAGCCTTATTGGACCTTGTTTTCACACAAATGGACCCAGAATGATGTGAAATTGTGCTTCGTGTAACATAATTCTGGGTGCCATTTACAAACCATAAGTGCTAATGACTCCATTCCTTTTTGTGGTTGTAGGGGCTGTTGATTGGAGTACACTAAAACAAACCTGATCTCTCTAGGACATTCAGAAGCCAAGTTATAAGCCCACAAATGTGTAACTGGACTACTTCTTTAAATTGACACCAGATCCGGTGATCTTTGGGACATGGCTTGACCCCCTTAGGAAAGTGCTATCATCATGAAACGTTCAGATCACTTACAACTCAGTAGATTCTACCTTCCTGTAACGTTTCAGCCTGATTGGACCTTGTTTTCACACAAATGAACCCAGAATGTTGTGAAATTGTGCTTTGTGCAACATAATTCTGGGTGCCATTTAAAAACCATAAGTGCTAATGACTCCATTGCTTTTTGTGGTTGTAGGGGCTGTTGATTGGAGTACACTAAAACAAACCTGATCTCTCTAGGACATTCAGAAGCCAAGTTATAAGCCCACAAATGTGTAACTGGACTACTTCTTTAAATTGACACCAGATCCGGTGACCTTTGGGACATGGTGTGACCCCCTTAGGAAAGTTCTATCATCATGAAATGTTCAGATCACTTACAACTCAATAGATTCTACCTTCCTGTAACGTTTCAGCCTGATTTGACCTTGTTTTCACACAAATGGACCCAGAATGATGTGAAATTGTGCTTCGTGCAACATAATTCTGGGTGCCATTTACAAACCATAAGTGCTAATGACTCCATTGCTTTTTGTGGTTGTAGGGGCTGTTGATTGGAGTACACTAAAACAACCCTGACCTCTCTAGGACATTCAGAAGCCAAGTTATAAGCCCACAAATGTGTAACTGGACTACTTCTTTAAAGTGACACCAGATCCGGTCACCTTTGGGACATGGTTTGACCCCCTTAGGAAAGTGCGATCATCATGAAACGTTCAGATCACTTACAACTCAATAGATTCTACCTTTCTGTAACGTTTCAGCCTGATTGGACCTTGTTTTCACTCTAATGAACCCAGAATGATGTGAAATTGTGCTTCGTGCAACATAATTCTGGGTGCCATTTAAAAACCATAAGTGCTAATGTCTCCATTCCTTTTTGTGGTTGTAGGGGCTGTTGATTGGAGTACACTAAAGCAAACCTGATCGCTCTAGGACATTCAGAAGCCAAGTTATAAGCCCACAAATGTGTAACTGGACAACTTCTTTAAATTGACACCAGATCCGGTGACCTTTGGGACATGGTTTGACCCCCTTAGGAAAGTGCTATCATCATTAAACGTTCAGATCACTTACAACTCAATAGACTCTACCTTCTTGTAACGTTTCAGCCTGATTGTACCTTGTTTTCACACAAATGAACCCAGAATGATGTGAAATTGTGCGTCGTGCAACATAATTCTGGGTGCCATTTAAAAACCATAAGTGCTAATGACTCCATTCCTTTTTGTGGTTGTAGGGGCTGTTGATTGGAGTATACTAAAACAAACCTGATCTCTCTAGGGCATTCAGAAGCCAAGTTATAAGCCCACAAATGTGTAACTGGACTACTTCTTTAGACACCAGATCCGGTGACCTTTGGGACATGGTTTGACCCCCTTAGGGGAGTGCTATCATCATGAAACGTTCAGATCACTTACAACTTAATAGATTCTACCTTCCTGTAATGTTTCAGCCTGATTGGACCTTGTTTTCACACAAATGGACCCAGAATGATGTGAAATTGTGCTTCGTGCAACATAATTCTTGGTGCCATTTACAAACCATAAGTGCTAATGACTCCATTCCTTTTTGTGGTTGTAGGGGCTGTTGATTGGAGTACACTAAAACAAACCTAACCTCTCTAGGGCATTCAGAAGCCAAGTTATAAGCCCACAAATGTGTAACTGGACTACTTCTTTAGACACCAGATCCGGTGACCTTTGGGACATGGTTTGACCTCCTTAGGGAAGTGCTATCATCATGAAACATTCAGATCACTTACAACTTAATAGATTCTACCTCCTGTAATGTTTCAGCCTGATTGGACCTTGTTTTCACACAAATGGACCCAGAATGATGTGAAATTGTGCTTCGTGCAACATAATTCTGGGTGCCATTTACAAACCATAAGTGCTAATGACTCCATTCCTTTTTGTGGTTGTAGGGGCTGTTGATTGGAGTACACTAAAACAAACCTAACCTCTCTAGGACATTCAGAAGCCAAGTTATAAGCCCACAAATGTGTAACTGGACTACTTCTTTAAAGTGACCCCAGGCCCGGTGACCTTTGGGACATGGTTTTACCCCCTATAGGAATGTGCGATCATCTTGAAACGTTCAGATCACTTACAACTCAATAGATTCTACCTTCTTGTAGCGTTTCAGCCTTATTGGACCTTGTTTTCACACAAATGGACCCAGAATGATGTGAAATTGTGCTTCCTGCAACATAATTCTGGGTGCCATTTACAAACCATAAGTGCTAATGACTCCATTCCTTTTTGTGGTTGTAGGGGCTGTTGATTGGAGTACACTAAAACAAACCTGATCTCTCTAGGACATTCAGAAGCCAAGTTATAAGCCCACAAATGTGTAACTGGACTACTTCTTTAAATTGACACCAGATCCGGTGATCTTTGGGACATGGTTTGACCCTCTTAGGAAAGTGCTATCATCATGAAACGTTCAGATCACTTACAACTCAGTAGATTCTACCTTCCTGTAACGTTTCAGCCTGATTGGACCTTGTTTTCACACAAATGAACCCAGAATGATTTAAAATTGTGCTTCGTGCAACATAATTCTGGGTGCCATTTAAAAACCATAAGTGCTAATGTCTCCATTCCTTTTTGTGGTTGTAGGGGCTGTTGATTGGAGTACACTAAAGCAAACCTGATCGCTCTAGGACATTCAGAAGCCAAGTTATAAGCCCACAAATGTGTAACTGGACTACTTCTTTAAATTGACACCAGATCCGGTGACCTTTGGAACATGGTTTGACCCCCTTAGGAAAGTGCTATCATCATGAAACGTTCAGATCACTTACAACTCAATAGATTCTACCTTCCTGTAACGTTTCAGCCTGATTGGACCTTGTTTTCACACAAATTAACCCAGAATGATGTGAAACTGTGCTTCGTGCAACATAATTCTGGGTGCCATTTAAAAACCATAAGTGCTAATGACTCCATTCCTTTTTGTGGTTGTAGGGGCTGTTGATTGTAGTATACTAATACAAACCTGATCTCTCTAGGGCATTCAGAAGCCAAGTTATAAGCCCACAAATGTGTAACTGGACTACTTCTTTAGACACCAGATCCGGTGACCTTTGGGACATGGTTTGACCCCCTTAGGGAAGTGCTATCATCATGAAACGTTCAGATCACTTACAGCTTAGTAGATTCTACCTTCCTGTAATGTTTCAGCCTGATTGGACCTTGTTTTCACACAAATGGACCCAGAATGATGTGAAATTGTGCTTCGTGCAACATAATTCTGGGTGCCATTTACAAACCATGAGTGCTAATGACTCCATTCCTTTTTGTGGTTGTAGGGGCTGTTGATTGGAGTACACTAAAACAAACCTGATCTCTCTAGGGCATTCAGAAGCCAAGTTATAAGCCCACAAATGTGTAACTGGACTACTTCTTTAAATTGACACCAGATCCGGTGACCTTTGGGACATGGTGTGACCCCCTTAGGAAAGTGCTATCATCATGAAACGTTCAGATTACTTACAACTCAATAGATTCTACCTTCCTGTAACGTTTCAGCTGATTTGACCTTGTTTTCACACAAATGGACCCAGAATGATGTGAAATTGTGCTTCGTGCAACATAATTCTGGGTGCCATTTACAAACCATAAGTGCTAATGAATCCATTGCTTTTTGTGGTTGTAGGGGCTGTTGATTGGAGTACACTAAAAACACCCTGACCTCTCTAGGACATTCAGAAGCCAAGTTATAAGCCCACAAATGTGTAACTGGACGACTTCTTTAAAGTGACACCAGATCCGGTGACCTTTGGGACATGGTTTGACCCCCTTAGGAAAGTGCGATCATCATGAAACGTTCAGATCACTTTCAACTCAATAGATTCTACCTTCCTGTATTGTTTCAGCCTGATTGGACCTTGTTTTCACACAAATGAACCCAGAATGATTTAAAATTGTGCTTCGTGCAACATAATTCTGGGTGCCATTTAAAAACCATAAGTGCTAATGTCTCCATTCCTTTTTGTGGTTGTAGGGGCTGTTGATTGGAGTACACTAAAGCAAACCTGATCGCTCTAGGACATTCAGAAGCCAAGTTATAAGCCCACAAATGTGTAACTGGACTACTTCTTTAAATTGACACCAGATCCGGTGACCTTTGGAACATGGTTTGACCCCCTTAGGAAAGTGCTATCATCATGAAACGTTCAGATCACTTACAACTCAATAGATTCTACCTTCCTGTAACGTTTCAGCCTGATTGGACCTTGTTTTCACACAAATTAACCCAGAATGATGTGAAACTGTGCTTCGTGCAACATAATTCTGGGTGCCATTTAAAAACCATAAGTGCTAATGACTCCATTCCTTTTTGTGGTTGTAGGGGCTGTTGATTGTAGTATACTAATACAAACCTGATCTCTCTAGGGCATTCAGAAGCCAAGTTATAAGCCCACAAATGTGTAACTGGACTACTTCTTTAGACACCAGATCCGGTGACCTTTGGGACATGGTTTGACCCCCTTAGGGAAGTGCTATCATCATGAAACGTTCAGATCACTTACAGCTTAGTAGATTCTACCTTCCTGTAATGTTTCAGCCTGATTGGACCTTGTTTTCACACAAATGGACCCAGAATGATGTGAAATTGTGCTTCGTGCAACATAATTCTGGGTGCCATTTACAAACCATGAGTGCTAATGACTCCATTCCTTTTTGTGGTTGTAGGGGCTGTTGATTGGAGTACACTAAAACAAACCTGATCTCTCTAGGGCATTCAGAAGCCAAGTTATAAGCCCACAAATGTGTAACTGGACTACTTCTTTAAATTGACACCAGATCCGGTGACCTTTGGGACATGGTTTGACCCCCTTAGGAAAGTGCTATCATCATGAAACGTTCAGATCACTTACAACTCAATATATTCTACCTTCCTGTAACTTTTCAGCCTGATTGGACCTTGTTTTCACACAAATGAACCCAGAATGATGTGAAATTGTGCTTCGTGCAACATAATTCTGGGTGCCATTTAAAAACCATAAGTGCTAATGACTCCATTCCTTTTTGTGGTTGTAGGGGCTGTTGATTGGAGTATACTAAAACAAACCTGATCTCTCTAGGGCATTCAAAAGCCAAGTTATAAGCCCACAAATGTGTAACTGGACTACTTCTTTAAATTGACACCAGATCCGGTGACCTTTGGGACATGGTTTGACCCCCTTAGGGAAGTGCTATCATCATGAAACGTTCAGATCACTTACAACTCAATAGATTCTACCTTCCTGTAACGTTTCAGCCTGATTGGACCTTGTTTTCACACAAATGAACCCAGAATGAGGTGAAACTGTGCTTCGTGCAACATAATTCTGGGTGCCATTTAAAAACCATAAGTGCTAATGACTCCATTCCTTTTTGTGGTTGTAGGGCCTGTTGATTGGAGTATACTAAAACAAACCTGATCTCTCTAGGACATTCAGAAGCCACGTTATAAGCCCACAAATGTGTAACTGGACTACTTCTTTAAATTGACACCAGATCCGGTGACCTTTGGGACATGGTTTGACCCCCTTAGGAAAGTGCTATCATCATGAAAATGTCAGATCACTTCCAACTCAATAGATTCTACCTTCCTGTAACATTTCAGCCTGATTGGAACTTGTTTTCACACAAATGGACCCAGAATGATGTGAAATTGTGCTTCATGCAACATAATTCTGGGTGCCATTTACAAACCATAAGTGCTAATGACTCCATTCCTTTTTGTGGTTGTAGGGGCTGTTGATTGGAGTATACCAAAACAAACCTGATCTCTCTAGGACATTTAGAAGCCAAGTTATAAGCCCACAAATGTGTAACTGGACTACTTCTTTAAAGTGACACCAGATCCGTTGACCTTCGGGACATGGTTTGACCCCCTTAGGAAAGTGCTATCATCATGAAACGTTCAGATCAATTACAACTCAATAGATTCTACCTTCCTGTAACGTTTCAGCCTGATTGGACCTTGTTTTCACACAAATGAACCCAGAATGATGTGAAATTGTGCTTCGTGCAACATAATTCTGGGTGCCATTTACAAACCATAAGTGCTAATGACTCCATTCCTTTTTGTGGTTGTAGGGGCTGTTGATTGGAGTACACTAAAACAAACCTAACCTCTCTAGGATATTCAGAAGCGAAGTTATAAGCCCACAAAGGTGTGACTAGACTACTTCTTTAAAGTGACACCAGGCCCGGTGACCTTTGGGACATGGTTTTACCCCCCTATAGGAATGTGCTATCATCTTGAAAATTTCAGATCACTTACAACTCAATAGATTCTACCTTCTTGTAGCGTTTCAGCCTGATTGGACCTTGTTTTCACACAAATGGACCCAGAATGATGTGAAATTGTGCTTCGTGCAACATAATTCTGGGTGCCATTTAAAAACCATAAGTGCTAATGTCTCCATTCCTTTTTGTGGTTGTAGGGGCTGTTGATTGGAGTACACTAAAGCAAACCTGATCGCTCTAGGACATTCAGAAGCCAAGTTATAAGCCCACAAATGTGTAACTGGACTACTTCTTTAAATTGACACCAGATCCGGTGACCTTTGGAACATGGTTTGACCCCCTTAGGAAAGTGCTATCATCATGAAACGTTCAGATCACTTACAACTCAATAGATTCTACCTTCCTGTAACGTTTCAGCCTGATTGGACCTTGTTTTCACACAAATTAACCCAGAATGATGTGAAACTGTGCTTCGTGCAACATAATTCTGGGTGCCATTTAAAAACCATAAGTGCTAATGACTCCATTCCTTTTTGTGGTTGTAGGGGCTGTTGATTGTAGTATACTAATACAAACCTGATCTCTCTAGGGCATTCAGATGCCAAGTTATAAGCCCACAAATGTGTAACTGGACTACTTCTTTAGACACCAGATCCGGTGACCTTTGGGACATGGTTTGACCCCCTTAGGGAAGTGCTATCATCATGAAACGTTCAGATCACTTACAGCTTAGTAGATTCTACCTTCCTGTAATGTTTCAGCCTGATTGGACCTTGTTTTCACACAAATGGACCCAGAATGATGTGAAATTGTGCTTCGTGCAACATAATTCTGGGTGCCATTTACAAACCATGAGTGCTAATGACTCCATTCCTTTTTGTGGTTGTAGGGGCTGTTGATTGAAGTACACTAAAACAAACCTGATCTCTCTAGGGCATTCAGAAGCCAAGTTATAAGCCCACAAATGTGTAACTGGACTACTTCTTTAAATTGACACCAGATCCGGTGACCTTTGGGACATGGTTTGACCCCCTTAGGAAAGTGCTATCATCATGAAACGTTCAGATCACTTACAACTCAATATATTCTACCTTCCTGTAACTTTTCAGCCTGATTGGACCTTGTTTTCACACAAATGAACCCAGAATGATGTGAAATTGTGCTTCGTGCAACATAATTCTGGGTGCCATTTAAAAACCATAAGTGCTAATGACTCCATTCCTTTTTGTGGTTGTAGGGGCTGTTGATTGGAGTATACTAAAACAAACCTGATCTCTCTAGGGCATTCAAAAGCCAAGTTATAAGCCCACAAATGTGTAACTGGACTACTTCTTTAAATTGACACCAGATCCGGTGACCTTTGGGACATGGTTTGACCCCCTTAGGGAAGTGCTATCATCATGAAACGTTCAGATCACTTACAACTAAATATATTCTACCTTCCTGTAATGTTTCAGCCAGATTGGACCTTGTTTTCACACAAATGGACCCAGAATGTTGTGAAATTGTGCTTCGTGCAACATAATTCTGGGTGCCATTTAAAAACCATAAGTGCTAATGACTCCATTCCTTTTTGTGGTTGTAGGGGCTGTTGATTGGAGTACAATAAAACAAACCTGATCGCTCTAGGACATTCAGAAGCCAAGTTATAAGCCCACAAATAAGTAACTGGACAACTTCTTTAAATTGACACCAGATCCGGTGACCTTTGGGACATGGTTTGACCCCCTTAGGAAAGTGCTATCATCATGAAACGTTCAGATCACTTACAACTCAATAGATTCTACCTTCCTGTAACGTTTCAGCCTGATTGGACCTTGTTTTCATACAAATGAACCCAGAATGATATGAAATTGTGCTTCGTGCAACATAATTTTAGGTGCCATTTACAAACCATAAGTGCTAATGACTCCATTCCTTTTTGTGGTTGTAGGGGATTTTGATTGGAGTACACTAAAACAAACCTAACCTCTCTAGGACATTCAGAAGCCAAGTTATAAGCCCACAAATGTGTAACTGGACTACTTCTTTAAATTGACACCAGATCCGGTGACCTTTGGGACATGGTTTGACCCCCTTAGGAAAGTGCTATCATCATGAAACGTTCAGATCACTTACAACTCAATAGATTCTACCTTCCTGTAACGTTTCAGCCTGATTGGACCTTGTTTTCACACAAATGAACCCAGAATGAGGTGAAACTGTGCTTCGTGCAACATAATTCTGGGTGCCATTTAAAAACCATAAGTGCTAATGACTCCATTCCTTTTTGTGGTTGTAGGGCCTGTTGATTGGAGTATACTAAAACAAACCTGATCTCTCTAGGACATTCAGAAGCCACGTTATAAGCCCACAAATGTGTAACTGGACTACTTCTTTAAATTGACACCAGATCCGGTGACCTTCGGGACATGGTTTGACCCCCTTAGGAAAGTGCTATCATCATGAAACGTTCAGATCACTTACAACTCAATAGATTCTACCTTCCTGTAACGTTTCAGCCTGATTGGACCTTGTTTTCACACAAATGAACCCAGAATGATGTGAAATTGTGCTTCGTGCAACATAATTCTGGATGCCATTTACAAACCATAAGTGCTAATGACTCCATTCCTTTTTGTGGTTGTAGGGGCTGTTGATTGGAGTACACTAAAACAAACCTAACCTCTCTAGGATATTCAGAAGTGAAGTTATAAGCCCACAAAGGTGTAACTGGACTACTTCTTTAAAGTGACACCAGGCCCGGTGACCTTTGGGACATGGTTTTACCCCCTATAGGAATGTTCTATCATCTTGAAAATTTCAGATCACTTACAACTCAATAGATTCTACCTTCTTGTAGCGTTTCAGCCTGATTGGACCTTGTTTTCACACAAATGGACCCAGAATGATGTGAAATTGTGCTTCGTGCAACATAATTCTGGGTGCCATTTACAAACCATAAGTGCTAATGACTCCATTCCTTTTTGTGGTTGTAGGGGCTTTTGATTGGAGTACACTAAAACAAACCTGATCTCTCTAGGACATTCAGAAGCCAAGTTATAAGCCCACAAATGTGTAACTGGACTACTTCTTTAAAGTGACACCAGGCCCGGTGACCTTTGGGACATGGTTTGACCCCCTATAGGAATGTGTGATCATCATGAAACGTTGAGATCACTTACAACTCAATAGATTCTACCTTCTTGTAGCGTTTCAGCCTGATTGGACCTTGTTTTCACACAAATGGACCCAGAATGATGTGAAATTGTGCTTCGTGCAACATAATTCTGGGTGCCATTTAAAAACCATAAGTGCTAATAACTCCATTCCTTTTTGTGGTTGTAGGGGCTGTTGATTGGAGTATACTAAAACAAACCTGATCTCTCTAGGACATTCAGAAGCCAAGTTATAAGCCCACAAATGTGTAACTGGACTACTTCTTTAAATTGACACCATATCCGGTGACCTTCGGGACATGGTTTGACCCCCTTAGGAAAGTGCTATCATCATGAAACGTTCAGATCACTTACAACTCAATAGATTCTACCTTCCTGTAACGTTTCAGCCTGATTGGACCTTGTTTTCACACAAATGAACCAAGAATGATGTGAAATTGTGCTTCGTGCAACATAATTCTGGATGCCATTTACAAACCATAAGTGCTAATGACTCCATTCCTTTTTGTGGTTGTAGGGGCTGTTGATTGGAGTACACTAAAACAAACCTAACCTCTCAAGGATATTCAGAAGCGAAGTTATAAGCCCACAAAGGTGTAACTGGACTACTTCTTTAAAGTGACACCAGGCCCGCTGACCTTTGGGACATGGTTTTACCCCCTATAGGAATGTGCTATCATCTTGAAAACTTCAGATCACTTACAACTCAATAGATTCTACCTTTTTGTAGCATTTCAGCCTGATTGGACCTTGTTTTCACACAAATGGACCCAGAATGATGTGAAATTGTGCTTCGTGCAACATAATTCTGGGTGCCATTTACAAACCATAAGTGCTAATGACTCCATTCCTTTTTGTGGTTGTAGGGGCTTTTGATTGGAGTACACTAAAACAAACCTGATCTCTCTAGGACATTCAGAAGCCAAGTTATAAGCCCACAAAGGTGTAACTGGACTACTTCTTTAAAGTGACACCAGGCCCGGTGACCTTTGGGACATGGTTTGACCCCCTATAGGAATGTGCGATCATCATGAAACGTTGAGATCACTTACAACTCAATAGATTCTACCTTCTTGTAGCGTTTCAGCCTGATTGGACCTTGTTTTCACACAAATGGACCCAGAATGATGTGAAATTGTGCTTCGTGCAACATAATTCTGGGTGCCATTTACAAACCATGAGTGCTAATGACTCCATTCCTTTTTGTGGTTGTAGGGGATGTTGATTGGAGTACACTAAAACAAACCTGATCTCTCTAGGACATTCAGAAGCCAAGTTATAAGCCCACAAATGTGTAACTGGACTACTTCTTTAAATTGACACCAGATCCGGTGACCTTTGGGACATGGTTTGACCCCCTTAGGAAAGTGCTATCATCATGAAACGTTCAGATCACTTACAACTCAATATATTCTACCTTCCTGTAATGTTTCAGCCTGATTGGACCTTGTTTTCACACAAATGAACCCAGAATGATGTGAAATTGTGCTTCGTGCAACATAATTCTGGGTGCCATTTAAAAACCATAAGTGCTAATGACTCCATTCCTTTTTGTGGTTGTAGGGGCTGTTGATTGGAGTATACTAAAACAAACCTGATCTCTCTAGGGCATTCAGAAGCCAAGTTATAAGCCCACAAATGTGTAACTGGACTACTTCTTTAGACACCAGATCCGGTGACCTTTGGGACATGGTTTGACCCCCTTAGGGAAGTGCTATCATCATGAAACGTTCAGATCACTTACAACTTAATATATTCTACCTTCCTGTAATGTTTCAGCCTGATTGGACCTTGTTTTCACACAAATGGCCCCAGAATGATGTGAAATTGTGCTTCGTGCAACATAATTCTGGGTGCCATTTACAAACAGTAAGTGCTAATGACTCCATTCCTTTTTGTGGTTGTAGGGGCTTTTGATTGGAGTACACTAAAACAAACCTGATCTCTCTAGGACATTCAGAAGCCAAGTTATAAGCCCACAAAGGTGTAACTGGACTACTTCTTTAAAGTGACACCAGGCCCGGTGACCTTTGGGACATGGTTTGACCCCCTATAGGAATGTGCGATCATCATGAAACGTTGAGATCACTTACAACTCAATAGATTCTACCTTCTTGTAGCGTTTCAGCCTGATTGGACCTTGTTTTCACACAAATGGACCCAGAATGATGTGAAATTGTGCTTCGTGCAACATAATTCTGGGTGCCATTTACAAACAGTAAGTGCTAATGACTCCATTCCTTTTTGTGGTTGTAGGGGCTTTTGATTGGAGTACACTAAAACAAACCTGATCTCTCTAGGACATTCAGAAGCCAAGTTATAAGCCCACAAATGTGTAACTGGACTACTTTTTTAAATTGACACCAGATCCGGTGACCTTTGGGACATGGTTGACCCCCTTAGGAAAGTGTTATCATCATGAAACACTCAGATCACTTACAACTCAATAGATTCTACCTTCCTGTAACGTTTCAGCCTGATTGGACCTTGTTTTCACACAAATGAACCCAGAATGATGTGAAATTGTGCTTCGTGCAACATAATTCTGGGTGCCATTTAAAAACCATAAGTGCTAATGACTCCATTCCTTTTTGTGGTTGTAGGGGCTGTTGATTGGAGTATACTAAAACAAACCTGATCTCTCTAGGACATTCAGAAGCCAAGTTATAAGCCCACAAATGTGTAACTGGACTACTTCTTTAAATTGACACCAGGCCCGGTGACCTTTGGGACATGGTTTGACCCCCTATAGGAATGTGCGATCATCATGAAACGTTCAGATCACTTACAACTCAATAGATTCTACCTTCTTGTAACATTTCAGCCTGATTGGACCTTGTTTTCACACAAATGGACCCAGAATTATGTGAAATTGTGCTTCGTGCAACATAATTCTGGGTGCCATTTACAAACCATAAGTTCTAATGACTCCATTCCTTTTTGTGGTTGTAGGGGCTGTTGATTGGAGTACACTAAAACAAACCTAACCTGTCTAGGACATTCAGAAGCCAAGTTATAAGCCCACAATGATGTAACTGGACTACTTCTTTAAAGTGACACCAGGCCCGGTGACCTTTGGGACATGGTTTGACTCCCTTAGGAAAGTGCTATCATCATGAAACGTTCAGATCACTTACAACTCAATATATTCTACCTTCCTGTAACGTTTCAGCCTGATTGGACCTTGTTTTCACACAAATGAACCCAGAATGATGTGAAATTGTGCTTCGTGCAACATAATTCTGGGTGCCATTTAAAAACCATAAGTGCTAATGACTCCATTCCTTTTTGTGGTTGTAGGGGCTGTTGATTGGAGTATACTAAAACAAACCTGATCTCTCTAGGGCATTCAGAAGCCAAGTTATAAGCCCACAAATGTGTAACTGGACTACTTCTTTAGACACCAGATCCGGTGACCTTTGGGACATGGTTTGACCCCCTTAGGGAAGTGCTATCATCATGAAACGTTCAGATCACTTACAACTTAATATATTCTACCTTCCTGTAATGTTTCAGCCTGATTGGACCTTGCTTTCACACAAATGGACCCAGAATGATGTGAAATTGTGCTTCGTGCAACATAATTCTGGGTGCCATTTACAAACCATAAGTGCTAATGACTCCATTCCTTTTTTGTGGTTGTAGGGGCTGTTGATTGGAGTATACCAAAACAAACCTGATCTCTCTAGGACATTCAGAAGCCAAGTTATAAGCCCACAAACGTGTAACTGGACTACTTCTTTAAATTGACACCAGATCCGGTGACCTTCGGGACATGGTTTGACCCCCTTAGGAAAGTGCTATCATCATGAAACGTTCAGATCACTTAAAACTCAATAGATTCTACCTTCCTGTAACGTTTCAGCCTGATTGGACCTTGTTTTCACACAAATGAACCCAGAATGATGTGAAATTGTGCTTCGTGCAACATAATTCTGGATGCCATTTACAAACCATAAGTGCTAATGACTCCATTCCTTTCTGTGGTTGTAGGGGCTGTTGATTGGAGTACACTAAAACAAACCTAACCTCTCTAGGATATTCAGAAGCGAAGTTATAAGCCCACAAAGGTGTAACTGGACTACTTCTTTAAAGTGACACCAGGCCCGGTGACCTTTGAGACATGGTTTTACCCCCTATAGGAATGTGCTATCATCTTGAAAATTTCAGATCACTTACAACTCAATAGATTCTACCTTCTTGTAGCGTTTCAGCCTGATTGGACCTTGTTTTCACACAAATGGACCCAGAATGATGTGAAATTGTGCTTCGTGCAACATAATTCTGGGTGCCATTTACAAACCATAAGTGCTAATGTCTCCATTCCTTTTTGTGGTTGTAGGGGCTGTTGACTGGAGTGCACTAAAGCAAACCTGATCGCTCTAGGACATTCAGAAGCCAAGTTATAAGCCCACAAATGTGTAACTGGACTACTTCTTTAAATTGACACCAGATCCGGTGACCTTTGGAACATGGTTTGACCCCCTTAGGAAAGTGCTATCATCATGAAACGTTCAGATCACTTACAACTCAATAGATTCTACCTTCCTGTAACGTTTCAGCCTGATTGGACCTTGTTTTCACACAAATTAACCCAGAATGATGTGAAACTGTGCTTCGTGCAACATAATTCTGGGTGCCATTTAAAAACCATAAGTGCTAATGACTCCATTCCTTTTTGTGGTTGTAGGGGCTGTTGATTGTAGTATACTAATACAAACCTGATCTCTCTAGGGCATTCAGAAGCCAAGTTATAAGCCCACAAATGTGTAACTGGACTACTTCTTTAGACACCAGATCCGGTGACCTTTGGGACATGGTTTGACCCCCTTAGGGAAGTGCTATCATCATGAAACGTTCAGATCACTTACAGCTTAGTAGATTCTACCTTCCTGTAATGTTTCAGCCTGATTGGACCTTGTTTTCACACAAATGGACCCAGAATGATGTGAAATTGTGCTTCGTGCAACATAATTCTGGGTGCCATTTACAAACCATGAGTGCTAATGACTCCATTCCTTTTTGTGGTTGTAGGGGCTGTTGATTGGAGTACACTAAAACAAACCTGATCTCTCTAGGGCATTCAAAAGCCAAGTTATAAGCCCACAAATGTGTAACTGGACTACTTCTTTAAATTGACACCAGATCCGGTGACCTTTGGGACATGGTTTGACCCCCTTAGGAAAGTGCTATCATCATGAAACGTTCAGATCACTTACAACTCAATAGATTCTACCTTCCTGTAACGTTTCAGCCTGATTGGACCTTTTTTTCACACAAATGAACCCAGAATGATGTGAAATTGTGCTTCGTGCAACATAATTCTGGGTGCCATTTAAAAACCATAAGTGCTAATGACTCCATTCCTTTTTGTGGTGGTAGGGGCTGTTGATTGGAGTATACTAAAACAAACCTTATCTCTCTAGGACATTCAGAAGCCAAGTTATAAGCCCACAAATGTGTAACTGGACTACTTTAAATTGTCACCAGATCCGGTGACCTTTGGGACATGGTTTGACCTCCTTAGGAAAGGGCTATCATCATGAAACGTTCAGATCACTTACAACTCAATAGATTCTACCTTCCTGTAACGTTTCAGCCTGATTGGACCTTGTTTTCACACAAATGAACCCAGAATGATGTGAAATTGTGCTTCGTGCAACGTAATTCTGGGTGCCTTTTACAAACCATAAGTGCTAATGACTCCATTCCTTTTTGTGGTTGTAGGGGCTGTTGTTTGGAGTACACTAAAACAAACCTGACCTCTCTAGGACATTCAGAAGCCAAGTTATAAGCCCACAAAGGTGTAACTGGACTACTTCTTTAAAGTGACACCAGGCCCGGTGACCTTTGGGACATGGTTTGACCCCCTATAGGAATGTGCGATCATCATGAAATGTTCAGATCACTTACAACTCAATAGATTCTACCTTCTTGTAACGTTTCAGCCTGATTGGACCTTGTTTTCACACAAATGGACCCAGAATTATGTGAAATTGTGCTTCGTGCAACATAATTCTGGGTGCCATTTACAAACCATAAGTGCTAATGACTCCATTCCTTTTTGTGGTTGTAGGGGCTTTTGATTGGAGTACACTAAAACAAACCTGATCTCTCTAGGACATTCAGAAGCCAAGTTATAAGCCCACAAATGTGTAACTGGACTACTTCTTTAAATTGACACCAGATCCGGTGACCTTTGGGACATGGTTTGACCCCCTTAGGAAAGTGCTATCATCATGAAACGTTCAGATCACTTACAACTCAATAGATTCTACCTTCCTGTAACGTTTCAGCCTGATTGGACCTTTTTTTCACACAAATGAACCCAGAATGATGTGAAATTGTGCTTCGTGCAACATAATTCTGGGTGCCATTTAAAAACCATAAGTGCTAATGACTCCATTCCTTTTTGTGGTTGTAGGGGCTGTTGATTGGAGTATACTAAAACAAACCTGATCTCTCTAGGACATTCAGAAGCCAAGTTATAAGCCCACAAATGTGTAACTGGACTACTTCTTTAAATTGTCACCAGATCCGGTGACCTTTGGGACATGGTTTGACCTCCTTAGGAAAGTGCTATCATCATGAAACGTTCAGATCACTTACAACTCAATAGATTCTACCTTCCTGTAACGTTTCAGCCTGATTGGACCTTGTTTTCACACAAATGAACCCAGAATGATGTGAAATTGTGCTTCGTGCAACATAATTCTGGGTGCCATTTACAAACCATAAGTGCTAATGACTCCATTCCTTTTTGTGGTTGTAGGGGCTGTTGTTTGGAGTACACTAAAACAAACCTGACCTCTCTAGGACATTCAGAAGCCAAGTTATAAGCCCACAAAGGTGTAACTGGACTACTTCTTTAAAGTTACACCAGGCCCGGTGACCTTTGGGACATGGTTTGACCCCCTATAGGAATGTGCGATCATCATGAAATGTTCAGATCACTTACAACTCAATAGATTCTACCTTCTTGTAACGTTTCAGCCTGATTGGACCTTGTTTTCACACAAATGGACCCAGAATTATGTGAAATTGTGCTTCGTGCAACATAATTCTGGGTGCCATTTACAAACCATAAGTGCTAATGACTCCATTCCTTTTTGTGGTTGTAGGGGCTGTTGATTGGAGTACACTAAAACAAACCTAACCTGTCTAGGACATTCAGAAGCCAAGTTATAAGCCCACAAAGATGTAACTGGACTACTTCTTTAAAGTGACACCAGGCCCGGTGACCTTTGGGAAATGGTTTGACCCCCTATAGGAATGTACGATCATCTTGAAATGTTCAGATCACTTACAACTCAATAGATTCTACCTTCTTGTAGCGTTTCAGCCTGATTGGACCTTGTTTTCACACAAATGGACCCAGAATGAAGTGAAATTGTGCTTCGTGCAACATAATTCTGGGTGCCATTTACAAACCATAAGTGCTAATGACTCCATTCCTTTTTGTGGTTGTAGGGGCTGTTGATTGGAGTACACTAAAACAAACCTAACCTGTCTAGGACATTCAGAAGCCAAGTTATAAGCCCACAAAGATGTAACTGGACTACTTCTTTAAAGTGACACCAGGCCCGGTGACCTTTGGGACATGGTTTGACCCCCTATAGGAATGTACGATCATCTTGAAACGTTCAGATCACTTACAACTCAATAGATTCTACCTTCTTGTAGCGTTTCAGCCTGATTGGACCTTGTTTTCACACAAATGGACCCAGAATGAAGTGAAATTGTGCTTCGTGCAACATAATTCTGGGTGCCATTTACAAATCATAAGTGCTAATGACTCCATTCCTTTTTGTGGTTGTAGGGGCTGTTGATTGGAGTATACTAAAACAAACCTGATCTCTCTAGGACATTCAGAAGCCAAGTTATAAGCCCACAAATGTGTAACTGGACTACTTCTTTAAATTGACACCAGATCCGGTGACCTTTGGGACATGGTTTGACCCCCTTAGGAAAGTGCTATCATCATGAAACGTTCAGATCACTTACAACTCAATATATTCTACCTTCCTGTAATGTTTCAGCCTGATTGGACCTTGTTTTCACACAAATGAACCCAGAATGATGTGAAATTGTGCTTCGTGCAACATAATTCTGGGTGCCATTTAAAAACCATAAGTGCTAATGACTCCATTCCTTTTTGTGGTTGTAGGGGCTGTTGATTGGAGTATACTAAAACAAACCTGATCTCTCTAGGGCATTCAGAAGCCAAGTTATAAGCCCACAAAGATGTAACTGGACTACTTCTTTAAAGTGACACCAGGCCCGGTGACCTTTGGGACATGGTTTTACCCCCTATAGGAATATGCGATCATCTTCAAACGTTCAGATCACTTACAACTCAATAGATTCTACCTTCTTGTAACGTTTCAGCCTGATTGGACCTTGTTTTCACACAAATGGACCCAGAATGATGTGAAATTGTGCTTCGTGCAACATAATTCTGGGTGCCATTTACAAACCATAAGTGCTAATGACTCCATTCCTTTTAGTGGTTGTAGGGGCTGTTGATTGGAGTACTCTGAAACAAACCTGATCTCTCTAGGACATTCAGAAGCCAAGTTATAAGCCCACAAATGTGTAACTGGACTACTTCTTTAAATTGACACCAGATCCGGTGACCTTTGGGACATGGTTTGACCCCCTTAGGAAAGTGCTATTATCATGAAACGTTCAGATCACTTACAACTCAATATATTCTACCTTCCTGTAACTTTTCAGCCTGATTGGACCTTGTTTTCACACAAATGAACCCAGAATGATGTGAAATTGTGCTTCGTGCAACATAATTCTGGGTGCCATTTAAAAACCATAAGTGCTAATGACTCCATTCCTTTTTGTGGTTGTAGGGGCTGTTGATTGGAGTATACTAAAACAAACCTGATCTCTCTAGGGCATTCAAAAGCCAAGTTATAAGCCCACAAATGTGTAACTGGACTACTTCTTTAAATTGACACCAGATCCGGTGACCTTTGGGACATGGTTTGACCCCCTTAGGAAAGTGCTATCATCATGAAACGTTCAGATCACTTACAACTCAATAGATTCTACCTTCCTGTAACGTTTCAGCCTGATTGGACCTTTTTTTCACACAAATGAACCCAGAATGATGTGAAATTGTGCTTCGTGCAACATAATTCTGGGTGCCATTTAAAAACCATAAGTGCTAATGACTCCATTCCTTTTTGTGGTGGTAGGGGCTGTTGATTGGAGTATACTAAAACAAACCTGATCTCTCTAGGACATTCAGAAGCCAAGTTATAAGCCCACAAATGTGTAACTGGACTACTTTAAATTGTCACCAGATCCGGTGACCTTTGGGACATGGTTTGACCTCCTTAGGAAAGGGCTATCATCATGAAACGTTCAGATCACTTACAACTCAATAGATTCTACCTTCCTGTAACGTTTCAGCCTGATTGGACCTTGTTTTCACACAAATGAACCCAGAATGATGTGAAATTGTGCTTCGTGCAACGTAATTCTGGGTGCCTTTTACAAACCATAAGTGCTAATGACTCCATTCCTTTTTGTGGTTGTAGGGGCTGTTGTTTGGAGTACACTAAAACAAACCTGACCTCTCTAGGACATTCAGAAGCCAAGTTATAAGCCCACAAAGGTGTAACTGGACTACTTCTTTAAAGTGACACCAGGCCCGGTGACCTTTGGGACATGGTTTGACCCCCTATAGGAATGTGCGATCATCATGAAATGTTCAGATCACTTACAACTCAATAGATTCTACCTTCTTGTAACGTTTCAGCCTGATTGGACCTTGTTTTCACACAAATGGACCCAGAATTATGTGAAATTGTGCTTCGTGCAACATAATTCTGGGTGCCATTTACAAACCATAAGTGCTAATGACTCCATTCCTTTTTGTGGTTGTAGGGGCTTTTGATTGGAGTACACTAAAACAAACCTGATCTCTCTAGGACATTCAGAAGCCAAGTTATAAGCCCACAAATGTGTAACTGGACTACTTCTTTAAATTGACACCAGATCCGGTGACCTTTGGGACATGGTTTGACCCCCTTAGGAAAGTGCTATCATCATGAAACGTTCAGATCACTTACAACTCAATAGATTCTACCTTCCTGTAACGTTTCAGCCTGATTGGACCTTTTTTTCACACAAATGAACCCAGAATGATGTGAAATTGTGCTTCGTGCAACATAATTCTGGGTGCCATTTAAAAACCATAAGTGCTAATGACTCCATTCCTTTTTGTGGTTGTAGGGGCTGTTGATTGGAGTATACTAAAACAAACCTGATCTCTCTAGGACATTCAGAAGCCAAGTTATAAGCCCACAAATGTGTAACTGGACTACTTCTTTAAATTGTCACCAGATCCGGTGACCTTTGGGACATGGTTTGACCTCCTTAGGAAAGTGCTATCATCATGAAACGTTCAGATCACTTACAACTCAATAGATTCTACCTTCCTGTAACGTTTCAGCCTGATTGGACCTTGTTTTCACACAAATGAACCCAGAATGATGTGAAATTGTGCTTCGTGCAACATAATTCTGGGTGCCATTTACAAACCATAAGTGCTAATGACTCCATTCCTTTTTGTGGTTGTAGGGGCTGTTGTTTGGAGTACACTAAAACAAACCTGACCTCTCTAGGACATTCAGAAGCCAAGTTATAAGCCCACAAAGGTGTAACTGGACTACTTCTTTAAAGTTACACCAGGCCCGGTGACCTTTGGGACATGGTTTGACCCCCTATAGGAATGTGCGATCATCATGAAATGTTCAGATCACTTACAACTCAATAGATTCTACCTTCTTGTAACGTTTCAGCCTGATTGGACCTTGTTTTCACACAAATGGACCCAGAATTATGTGAAATTGTGCTTCGTGCAACATAATTCTGGGTGCCATTTACAAACCATAAGTGCTAATGACTCCATTCCTTTTTGTGGTTGTAGGGGCTGTTGATTGGAGTACACTAAAACAAACCTAACCTGTCTAGGACATTCAGAAGCCAAGTTATAAGCCCACAAAGATGTAACTGGACTACTTCTTTAAAGTGACACCAGGCCCGGTGACCTTTGGGAAATGGTTTGACCCCCTATAGGAATGTACGATCATCTTGAAACGTTCAGATCACTTACAACTCAATAGATTCTACCTTCTTGTAGCGTTTCAGCCTGATTGGACCTTGTTTTCACACAAATGGACCCAGAATGAAGTGAAATTGTGCTTCGTGCAACATAATTCTGGGTGCCATTTACAAACCATAAGTGCTAATGACTCCATTCCTTTTTGTGGTTGTAGGGGCTGTTGATTGGAGTACACTAAAACAAACCTAACCTGTCTAGGACATTCAGAAGCCAAGTTATAAGCCCACAAAGATGTAACTGGACTACTTCTTTAAAGTGACACCAGGCCCGGTGACCTTTGGGACATGGTTTGACCCCCTATAGGAATGTACGATCATCTTGAAACGTTCAGATCACTTACAACTCAATAGATTCTACCTTCTTGTAGCGTTTCAGCCTGATTGGACCTTGTTTTCACACAAATGGACCCAGAATGAAGTGAAATTGTGCTTCGTGCAACATAATTCTGGGTGCCATTTACAAATCATAAGTGCTAATGACTCCATTCCTTTTTGTGGTTGTAGGGGCTGTTGATTGGAGTATACTAAAACAAACCTGATCTCTCTAGGACATTCAGAAGCCAAGTTATAAGCCCACAAATGTGTAACTGGACTACTTCTTTAAATTGACACCAGATCCGGTGACCTTTGGGACATGGTTTGACCCCCTTAGGAAAGTGCTATCATCATGAAACGTTCAGATCACTTACAACTCAATATATTCTACCTTCCTGTAATGTTTCAGCCTGATTGGACCTTGTTTTCACACAAATGAACCCAGAATGATGTGAAATTGTGCTTCGTGCAACATAATTCTGGGTGCCATTTAAAAACCATAAGTGCTAATGACTCCATTCCTTTTTGTGGTTGTAGGGGCTGTTGATTGGAGTATACTAAAACAAACCTGATCTCTCTAGGGCATTCAGAAGCCAAGTTATAAGCCCACAAATGTGTAACTGGACTACTTCTTTAGACACCAGATCCGGTGACCTTTGGGACATGGTTTGACCCCCTTAGGGAAGTGCTATCATCATGAAACGTTCAGATCACTTACAACTTAATATATTCTACCTTCCTGTAATGTTTCAGCCTGATTGGACCTTGTTTTCACACAAATGGCCCCAGAATGATGTGAAATTGTGCTTCGTGCAACATAATTCTGGGTGCCATTTACAAACAGTAAGTGCTAATGACTCCATTCCTTTTTGTGGTTGTAGGGGCTTTTGATTGGAGTACACTAAAACAAACCTGATCTCTCTAGGACATTCAGAAGCCAAGTTATAAGCCCACAAAGGTGTAACTGGACTACTTCTTTAAAGTGACACCAGGCCCGGTGACCTTTGGGACATGGTTTGACCCCCTATAGGAATGTGCGATCATCATGAAACGTTGAGATCACTTACAACTCAATAGATTCTACCTTCTTGTAGCGTTTCAGCCTGATTGGACCTTGTTTTCACACAAATGGACCCAGAATGATGTGAAATTGTGCTTCGTGCAACATAATTCTGGGTGCCATTTACAAACAGTAAGTGCTAATGACTCCATTCCTTTTTGTGGTTGTAGGGGCTTTTGATTGGAGTACACTAAAACAAACCTGATCTCTCAAGGACATTCAGAAGCCAAGTTATAAGCCCACAAATGTGTAACTGGACTACTTCTTTAAATTGACACCAGATCCGGTGACCTTTGGGACATGGTTTGACCCCCTTAGGAAAGTGCTATCATCATGAAACACTCAGATCACTTACAACTCAATAGATTCTACCTTCCTGTAACGTTTCAGCCTGATTGGACCTTGTTTTCACACAAATGAACCCAGAATGATGTGAAATTGTGCTTCGTGCAACATAATTCTGGGTGCCATTTAAAAACCATAAGTGCTAATGACTCCATTCCTTTTTGTGGTTGTAGGGGCTGTTGATTGGAGTATACTAAAACAAACCTGATCTCTCTAGGACATTCAGAAGCCAAGTTATAAGCCCACAAATGTGTAACTGGACTACTTCTTTAAATTGACACCAGATCCGGTGACCTTTGGGACATGGTTTGACCTCCTTAGGAAAGTGCTATCATCATGAAACGTTCAGATCACTTACAACTCAATAGATTCTACCTTCCTGTAACGTTTCAGCCTGACTGGACCTTGTTTTCACACAAATGAACCCAGAATGATGTGAAATTGTGCTTCGTGCAACATAATTCTGGGTGCCATTTACAAACCATAAGTGCTAATGACTCCATTCCTTTTTGTGGTTGTAGGGGCTGTTGATTGGAGTACACTAAAACAAACCTGACCTCTCTAGGACATTCAGAAGCCAAGTTATAAGCCCACAAAGGTGTAACTGGACTACTTCTTTAAAGTGACACCAGGCCCGGTGACCTTTGGGACATGGTTTTACCCCCTATAGGAATGTGCGATCATCATGAAACGTTCAGATCACTTACAACTCAATAGATTCTACCTTCTTGTAACATTTCAGCCTGATTGGACCTTGTTTTCACACAAATGGACCCAGAATTATGTGAAATTGTGCTTCGTGCAACATAATTCTGGGTGCCATTTACAAACCATAAGTTCTAATGACTCCATTCCTTTTTGTGGTTGTAGGGGCTGTTGATTGGAGTACACTAAAACAAACCTAACCTGTCTAGGACATTCAGAAGCCAAGTTATAAGCCCACAAAGATGTAACTGGACTACTTCTTTAAAGTGACACCAGGCCCGGTGACCTTTGGGACATGGTTTGACCCCCTATAGGAATGTACGATCATCTTGAAACGTTCAGATCCCTTACAACTCAATAGATTCTACCTTCTTGTAGCGTTTCAGCCTGATTGGACCTTGTTTTCACACAAATGGACCCAGAATGAAGTGAAATTGTGCTTCGTGCAACATAATTCTGGGTGCCATTTACAAACCATAAGTGCTAATGACTCCATTCCTTTTTGTGGTTGTAGGGGCTGTTGATTGGAGTACACTAAAACAAACCTGATATCTCTAGGGCTTTCAGAAGCCAAGTTATAAGCCCACAAATGTGTAACTGGACTACTTCTTTAGACACCAGATCCGGTGACCTTTGGGACATGGTTTGACCCCCTTAGGGAAGTGCTACCATCATGAAACGTTCAGATCACTTACAACTTAATATATTCTACCTTCCTGTAATGTTTCAGCCTGATTGGACCTTGTTTTCACACAAATGGACCCAGAATGATGTGAAATTGTACTTCGTGCAACATAATTCTGGGTGCCATTTACAAACCATGAGTGCTAATGACTCCATTCCTTTTTGTGGTTGTAGGGGCTTTTGATTGGAGTACACTAAAACAAACCTGATCTCTCTAGGACATTCAGAAGCCAAGTTATAAGCCCACAAATGTGTAACTGGACTACTTCTTTAAATTGACACCAGATCCGGTGACCTTTGGGACATGGTTTGACCCCCTTAGGAAAGTGCTATCATCATGAAACGTTCAGATCACTTACAACTCAATAGATTCTACCTTCCTGTAACGTTTCAGCCTGATTGGACCTTTTTTTCACACAAATGAACCCAGAATGATGTGAAATTGTGCTTCGTGCAACATAATTCTGGGTGCCATTTAAAAACCATAAGTGCTAATGACTCCATTCCTTTTTGTGGTTGTAGGGGCTGTTGATTGGAGTATACTAAAACAAACCTGATCTCTCTAGGACATTCAGAAGCCAAGTTATAAGCCCACAAATGTGTAACTGGACTACTTCTTTAAATTGTCACCAGATCCGGTGACCTTTGGGACATGGTTTGACCTCCTTAGGAAACTGCTATCATCATGAAACGTTCAGATCACTTACAACTCAATAGATTCTACCTTCCTGTAACGTTTCAGCCTGATTGGACCTTGTTTTCACACAAATGAACCCAGAATGATGTGAAATTGTGCTTCGTGCAACATAATTCTGGGTGCCATTTACAAACCATAAGTGCTAATGACTCCATTCCTTTTTGTGGTTGTAGGGGCTGTTGTTTGGAGTACACTAAAACAAACCTGACCTCTCTAGGACATTCAGAAGCCAAGTTATAAGCCCACAAAGGTGTAACTGGACTACTTCTTTAAAGTGACACCAGGCCCGGTGACCTTTGGGACATGGTTTGACCCCCTATAGGAATGTGCGATCATCATGAAATGTTCAGATCACTTACAACTCAATAGATTCTACCTTCTTGTAACGTTTCAGCCTGATTGGACCTTGTTTTCACACAAATGAACCCAGAATGATGTGAAATTGTGCTTCGTGCAACATAATTCTGGGTGCCATTTAAAAACCATAAGTGCTAATGACTCCATTCCTTTTTGTGGTTGTAGGGGCTGTTGATTGGAGTATACTAAAACAAACCTGATCTCTCTAGGACATTCAGAAGCCAAGTTATAAGCCCACAAATGTGTAACTGGACTACTTCTTTAAATTGACACCAGATCCGGTGACCTTTGGGACATGGTTTGACCTCCTTAGGAAAGTGCTATCATCATGAAACGTTCAGATCACTTACAACTCAATAGATTCTACCTTCCTGTAACGTTTCAGCCTGACTGGACCTTGTTTTCACACAAATGAACCCAGAATGATGTGAAATTGTGCTTCGTGCAACATAATTCTGGGTGCCATTTACAAACCATAAGTGCTAATGACTCCATTCCTTTTTGTGGTTGTAGGGGCTGTTGATTGGAGTACACTAAAACAAACCTGACCTCTCTAGGACATTCAGAAGCCAAGTTATAAGCCCACAAAGGTGTAACTGGACTACTTTAAAGTGACACCAGGCCCGGTGACCTTTGGGACATGGTTTGACCCCCTATAGGAATGTGCGATCATCATGAAACGTTCAGATCACTTACAACTCAATAGATTCTACCTTCTTGTAACATTTCAGCCTGATTGGACCTTGTTTTCACACAAATGGACCCAGAATTATGTGAAATTGTGCTTCGTGCAACATAATTCTGGGTGCCATTTACAAACCATAAGTTCTAATGACTCCATTCCTTTTTGTGGTTGTAGGGGCTGTTGATTGGAGTACACTAAAACAAACCTAACCTGTCTAGGACATTCAGAAGCATAGTTATAAGCCCACAAAGATGTAACTGGACTACTTCTTTAAAGTGACACCAGGCCCGGTGACCTTTGGGACATGGTTTGACCCCCTATAGGAATGTACGATCATCTTGAAACGTTCAGATCACTTACAACTCAATAGATTCTACCTTCTTGTAGCGTTTCAGCCTGATTGGACCTTGTTTTCACACAAATGGACCCAGAATGAAGTGAAATTGTGCTTCGTGCAACATAATTCTGGGTGCCATTTACAAACCATAAGTGCTAATGACTCCATTCCTTTTTGTGGTTGTAGGGGCTGTTGATTGGAGTACACTAAAACAAACCTGATATCTCTAGGGCTTTCAGAAGCCAAGTTATAAGCCCACAAATGTGTAACTGGACTACTTCTTTAGACACCAGATCCGGTGACCTTTGGGACATGGTTTGACCCCCTTAGGGAAGTGCTACCATCATGAAACGTTCAGATCACTTACAACTTAATATATTCTACCTTCCTGTAATGTTTCAGCCTGATTGGACCTTGTTTTCACACAAATGGACCCAGAATGATGTGAAATTGTACTTCGTGCAACATAATTCTGGGTGCCATTTACAAACCATGAGTGCTAATGACTCCATTCCTTTTTGTGGTTGTAGGGGCTTTTGATTGGAGTACACTAAAACAAACCTGATCTCTCTAGGACATTCAGAAGCCAAGTTATAAGCCCACAAATGTGTAACTGGACTACTTCTTTAAATTGACACCAGATCCGGTGACCTTTGGGACATGGTTTGACCCCCTTAGGAAAGTGCTATCATCATGAAACGTTCAGATCACTTACAACTCAATAGATTCTACCTTCCTGTAACGTTTCAGCCTGATTGGACCTTTTTTTCACACAAATGAACCCAGAATGATGTGAAATTGTGCTTCGTGCAACATAATTCTGGGTGCCATTTAAAAACCATAAGTGCTAATGACTCCATTCCTTTTTGTGGTTGTAGGGGCTGTTGATTGGAGTATACTAAAACAAACCTGATCTCTCTAGGACATTCAGAAGCCAAGTTATAAGCCCACAAATGTGTAACTGGACTACTTCTTTAAATTGTCACCAGATCCGGTGACCTTTGGGACATGGTTTGACCTCCTTAGGAAAGTGCTATCATCATGAAACGTTCAGATCACTTACAACTCAATAGATTCTACCTTCCTGTAACGTTTCAGCCTGATTGGACCTTGTTTTCACACAAATGAACCCAGAATGATGTGAAATTGTGCTTCGTGCAACATAATTCTGGGTGCCATTTACAAACCATAAGTGCTAATGACTCCATTCCTTTTTGTGGTTGTAGGGGCTGTTGTTTGGAGTACACTAAAACAAACCTGACCTCTCTAGGACATTCAGAAGCCAAGTTATAAGCCCACAAAGGTGTAACTGGACTACTTCTTTAAAGTGACACCAGGCCCGGTGACCTTTGGGACATGGTTTGACCCCCTATAGGAATGTGCGATCATCATGAAATGTTCAGATCACTTACAACTCAATAGATTCTACCTTCTTGTAACGTTTCAGCCTGATTGGACCTTGTTTTCACACAAATGGACCCAGAATTATGTGAAATTGTGCTTCGTGCAACATAATTCTGGGTGCCATTTACAAACCATAAGTGCTAATGACTCCATTCCTTTTTGTGGTTGTAGGGGCTGTTGATTGGAGTATACTAAAACAAACCTGATCTCTCTAGGACATTCAGAAGCCAAGTTATAAGCCCACAAATGTGTAACTGGACTACTTCTTTAAATTGACACCAGATCCGGTGACCTTTGGGACATGGTTTGACCCCCTTAGGAAAGTGCTATCATCATGAAACGTTCATATCACTTAAAACTCAATATATTCTACCTTCCTGTAACGTTTCAGCCTGATTGGACCTTGTTTTCACGCAAATGAACCCAGAATGATGTGAAATTGTGCTTCGTGCAACATAATTCTGGGTGCCATTTACAAACCATAAGTGCTAATGACTCCATTCCTTTTTGTGGTTGTAGGGGCTTTTGATTGGAGTACACTAAAACAAACCTGATCTCTCTAGGACATTCAGAAGCCAAGTTATAAGCCCACAAATGTGTAACTGGACTACTTCTTTAAATTGACACCAGATCCGGTGACCTTTGGGACATGGTTTGACCCCCTTAGGAAAGTGCTATCATCATGAAACGTTCAGATCACTTACAAATCAATATATTCTACCTTCCTGTAATGTTTCAGCCTGATTGGACCTTGTTTTCACACAAATGAACCCAGAATGATGTGAAATTGTGCTTCGTGCAACATAATTCTGGGTGCCATTTAAAAACCATAAGTGCTAATGACTCCATTCCTTTTTGTGGTTGTAGGGGCTGTTGATTGGAGTATACTAAAACAAACCTGATCTCTCTAGGGCATTCAGAAGCCAAGTTATAAGCCCACAAATGTGTAACTGGACTACTTCTTTAGACACCAGATCCGCTGACCTTTGGGACATGGTTTGACCCCCTTAGGGAAGTGCTATCATCATGAAACGTTCAGATCACTTACAACTTAATATATTCTACCTTCCTGTAATGTTTCAGCCTGATTGGACCTTGTTTTCACACAAATGGCCCCAGAATGATGTGAAATTGTGCTTCGTGCAACATAATTCTGGGTGCCATTTACAAACAGTAAGTGCTAATGACTCCATTCCTTTTTGTGGTTGTAGGGGCTTTTGATTGGAGTACACTAAAACAAACCTGATCTCTCTAGGACATTCAGAAGCCAAGTTATAAGCCCACAAAGGTGTAACTGGACTACTTCTTTAAAGTGACACCAGGCCCGGTGACCTTTGGGACATGGTTTGACCCCCTATAGGAATGTGCGATCATCATGAAACGTTGAGATCACTTACAACTCAATAGATTCTACCTTCTTGTAGCGTTTCAGCCTGATTGGACCTTGTTTTCACACAAATGGACCCAGAATGATGTGAAATTGTGCTTCGTGCAACATAATTCTGGGTGCCATTTACAAACAGTAAGTGCTAATGACTCCATTCCTTTTTGTGGTTGTAGGGGCTTTTGATTGGAGTACACTAAAACAAACCTGATCTCTCTAGGACATTCAGAAGCCAAGTTATAAGCCCACAAATGTGTAACTGGACTACTTCTTTAAATTGACACCAGATCCGGTGACCTTTGGGACATGGTTTGACCCCCTTAGGAAAGTGCTATCATCATGAAACACTCAGATCACTTACAACTCAATAGATTCTACCTTCCTGTAACGTTTCAGCCTGATTTGACCTTGTTTTCACACAAATGAACCCAGAATGATGTGAAATTGTGCTTCGTGCAACATAATTCTGGGTGCCATTTAAAAACCATAAGTGCTAATGACTCCATTCCTTTTTGTGGTTGTAGGGGCTGTTGATTGGAGTATACTAAAACAAACCTGATCTCTCTAGGACATTCAGAAGCCAAGTTATAAGCCCACAAATGTGTAACTGGACTACTTCTTTAAATTGACACCAGATCCGGTGACCTTTGGGACATGGTTTGACCTCCTTAGGAAAGTGCTATCATCATGAAACGTTCAGATCACTTACAACTCAATAGATTCTACCTTCCTGTAACGTTTCAGCCTGACTGGACCTTGTTTTCACACAAATGAGCCCAGAATGATGTGAAATTGTGCTTCGTGCAACATAATTCTGGGTGCCATTTACAAACCATAAGTGCTAATGACTCCATTCCTTTTTGTGGTTGTAGGGGCTGTTGATTGGAGTACACTAAAACAAACCTGACCTCTCTAGGACATTCAGAAGCCAAGTTATAAGCCCACAAAGGTGTAACTGGACTACTTCTTTAAAGTGACACCAGGCCCGGTGACCTTTGGGACATGGTTTGACCCCCTATAGGAATGTGCGATCATCATGAAACGTTCAGATCACTTACAACTCAATAGATTCTACCTTCTTGTAACATTTCAGCCTGATTGGACCTTGTTTTCACACAAATGGACCCAGAATTATGTGAAATTGTGCTTCGTGCAACATAATTCTGGGTGCCATTTACAAACCATAAGTTCTAATGACTCCATTCCTTTTTGTGGTTGTAGGGGCTGTTGATTGGAGTACACTAAAAAAAACCTAACCTGTCTAGGACATTCAGAAGCCAAGTTATAAGCCCACAAAGATGTAACTGGACTACTTCTTTAAAGTGACACCAGGCCCGGTGACCTTTGGGACATGGTTTGACCCCCTATAGGAATGTACGATCATCTTGAAACGTTCAGATCACTTACAACTCAATAGATTCTACCTTCTTGTAGCGTTTCAGCCTGATTGGACCTTGTTTTCACACAAATGGACCCAGAATGAAGTGAAATTGTGCTTCGTGCAACATAATTCTGGGTGCCATTTACAAACCATAAGTGCTAATGACTCCATTCCTTTTTGTGGTTGTAGGGGCTGTTGATTGGAGTACACTAAAACAAACCTGATATCTCTAGGGCATTCAGAAGCCAAGTTATAAGCCCACGAATGTGTAACTGGACTACTTCTTTAGACACCAGATCCGGTGACCTTTGGGACATGGTTTGACCCCCTTAGGGAAGTGCTACCATCATGAAACGTTCAGATCACTTACAACTTAATATATTCTACCTTCCTGTAATGTTTCAGCCTGATTGGACCTTGTTTTCACACAAATGGACCCAGAATGATGTGAAATTGTACTTCGTGCAACATAATTCTGGGTGCCATTTACAAACCATGAGTGCTAATGACTCCATTCCTTTTTGTGGTTGTAGGGGCTGTTGATTGGAGTACACTAAAACAAACCTGATCTCTCTAGGGCATTCAGAAGCCAAGTTATAAGCCCACAAATGTGTAACTGGACTACTTCTTTAAATTGACACCAGATCCGGTGACCTTTGGGACATGGTTTGACCCCCTTAGGAAAGTGCTATCATCATGAAACGTTCAGATCACTTACAACTTAATAGATTCTACCTTCCTGTAATGTTTCAGCCTGATTGGACCTTGTTTTCACACAAATGGACCCAGAATGATGTGAAATTGTGCTTCGTGCAACATAATTCTGGGTGCCATTTACAAACCATGAGTGCTAATGACTCCATTCCTTTTTGTGGTTGTAGGTGCTGTTGATTGGAGTACACTAAAACAAACCTGATCTCTCTAGGGCATTCAGAAGCCAAGTTATAAGCCCACAAATGTGTAACTGGACTACTTCTTTAAATTGACACCAGATCCGGTGACCTTTGGGACATGGTTTGACCCCCTTAGGAAAGTGCTATCATCATGAAACGTTCAGATCACTTACAACTCAATATATTCTACCTTCCTGTAACGTTTCAGCCTGATTGGACCTTGTTTTCACACAAATGAACCCAGAATGATGTGAAATTGTGCTTCGTGCAACATAATTCTGGGTGCCATTTAAAAACCATAAGTGCTAATGACTCCATTCCTTTTTGTGGTTGTAGGGGCTGTTGATTGGAGTATACTAAAACAAACCTGATCTCTCTAGGGCATTCAGAAGCCAAGTTATAAGCCCACAAATGTGTAACTGGACTACTTCTTTAGACACCAGATCCGGTGACCTTTGGGACATGGTTTGACCCCCTTAGGGAAGTGCTATCATCATGAAACGTTCAGATCACTTACAACTTAATATATTCTACCTTCCTGTAATGTTTCAGCCTGATTGGACCTTGCTTTCTCACAAATGGACCCAGAATGATGTGAAATTGTGCTTCGTGCAACATAATTCTGGGTGCCATTTACAAACCATAAGTGCTAATGACTCCATTCCTTTTTGTGGTTGTAGGGGCTGTTGATTGTAGTATACCAAAACAAACCTGATCTCTCTAGGACATTCAGAAGCCAAGTTATAAGCCCACAAACGTGTAACTGGACTACTTCTTTAAATTGACACCAGATCCGGTGACCTTCGGGACATGGTTTGACCCCCTTAGGAAAGTGCTATCATCATGAAACGTTCAGATCACTTAAAACTCAATAGATTCTACCTTCCTGTAACGTTTCAGCCTGATTGGACCTTGTTTTCACACAAATGAACCCAGAATGATGTGAAATTGTGCTTCGTGCAACATAATTCTGGATGCCATTTACAAACCATAAGTGCTAATGACTCCATTCCTTTTTGTGGTTGTAGGGGCTGTTGATTGGAGTACACTAAAACAAACCTAACCTCTCTAGGATATTCAGAAGCGAAGTTATAAGCCCACAAAGGTGTAACTGGACTACTTCTTTAAAGTGACACCAGGCCCGGTGACCTTTGAGACATGGTTTTACCCCCTATAGGAATGTGCTATCATCTTGACAATTTCAGATCACTTACAACTCAATAGATTCTACCTTCTTGTAGCGTTTCAGCCTGATTGGACCTTGTTTTCACACAAATGGACCCAGAATGATGTGAAATTGTGCTTCGTGCAACATAATTCTGGGTGCCATTTACAAACCATAAGTGCTAATGACTCCATTCCTTTTTGTGGTTGTAGGGGCTGTTGATTGGAGTACACTAAAACAAACCTGATCTCTCTAGGACATTCAGAAGCCAAGTTATAAGCCCACAAATGTGTAACTGTACTACTTCTTTAAATTGACACCAGATCCGGTGACCTTTGGGACATGGTTTGACCCCCTTAGGAAAGTGCTATCATCATGAAACGTTCAGATCACTTACAACTCAATAGATTCTACCTTCCTGTAACGTTTCAGCCTGATTGGACCTTTTTTTCACACAAATGAACCCAGAATGATGTGAAATTGTGCTTCGTGCAACATAATTCTGGGTGCCATTTAAAAACCATAAGTGCTAATGACTCCATTCCTTTTTGTGGTTGTAGGGGCTGTTGATTGGAGTATACTAAAACAAACCTGATCTCTCTAGGACATTCAGAAGCCAAGTTATAAGCCCACAAATGTGTAACTGGACTACTTTAAATTGTCACCAGATCCGGTGACCTTTGGGACATGGTTTGACCTCCTTAGGAAAGGGCTATCATCATGAAACGTTCAGATCACTTACAACTCAATAGATTCTACCTTCCTGTAACGTTTCAGCCTGATTGGACCTTGTTTTCACACAAATGAACCCAGAATGATGTGAAATTGTGCTTCGTGCAACATAATTCTGGGTGCCTTTTACAAACCATAAGTGCTAATGACTCCATTCCTTTTTGTGGTTTTAGGGGCTGTTGTTTGGAGTACACTAAAACAAACCTGACCTCTCTAGGACATTCAGAAGCCAAGTTATAAGCCCACAAAGGTGTAACTGGACTACTTCTTTAAAGTGACACCAGGCCCGGTGACCTTTGGGACATGGTTTGACCCCCTATAGGAATGTGCGATCATCATGAAATGTTCAGATCACTTACAACTCAATAGATTCTACCTTCTTGTAACGTTTCAGCCTGATTGGACCTTGTTTTCACACAAATGGACCCAGAATTATGTGAAATTGTGCTTCGTGCAACATAATTCTGGGTGCCATTTACAAACCATAAGTGCTAATGACTCCATTCCTTTTTGTGGTTGTAGGGGCTTTTGATTGGAGTACACTAAAACAAACCTGATCTCTCTAGGACATTCAGAAGCCAAGTTATAAGCCCACAAAAGTGTAACTGGACTACTTCTTTAAATTGACACCAGATCCGGTGACCTTTGGGACATGGTTTGACCCCCTTAGGAAAGTGCTATCATCATGAAACGTTCAGATCACTTACAACTCAATAGATTCTACCTTCCTGTAACGTTTCAGCCTGATTGGACCTTTTTTTCACACAAATGAACCCAGAATGATGTAAAATTGTGCTTCGTGCAACATAATTCTGGGTGCCATTTAAAAACCATAAGTGCTAATGACTCCATTCCTTTTTGTGGTTGTAGGGGCTGTTGATTGGAGTATACTAAAACAAACCTGATCTCTCTAGGACATTCAGAAGCCAAGTTATAAGCCCACAAATGTGTAACTGGACTACTTCTTTAAATTGTCACCAGATCCGGTGACCTTTGGGACATGGTTTGACCTCCTTAGGAAAGTGCTATCATCATGAAACGTTCAGATCACTTACAACTCAATAGATTCTACCTTCCTGTAACGTTTCAGCCTGATTGGACCTTGTTTTCACACAAATGAACCCAGAATGATGTGAAATTGTGCTTCGTGCAACATAATTCTGGGTGCCATTTACAAACCATAAGTGCTAATGACTCCATTCCTTTTTGTGGTTGTAGGGGCTGTTGTTTGGAGTACACTAAAACAAACCTGACCTCTCTAGGACATTCAGAAGCCAAGTTATAAGCCCACAAAGGTGTAACTGGACTACTTCTTTAAAGTGACACCAGGCCCGGTGACCTTTGGGACATGGTTTGACCCCCTATAGGAATGTGCGATCATCATGAAATGTTCAGATCACTTACAACTCAATAGATTCTACCTTCTTGTAACGTTTCAGCCTGATTGGACCTTGTTTTCACACAAATGGACCCAGAATTATGTGAAATTGTGCTTCGTGCAACATAATTCTGGGTGCCATTTACAAACCATAAGTGCTAATGACTCCATTCCTTTTTGTGGTTGTAGGGGCTGTTGATTGGAGTACACTTAAACAAACCTAACCTGTCTAGGACATTCAGAAGCCAAGTTATAAGCCCACAAAGATGTAACTGGACTACTTCTTTAAAGTGACACCAGGCCCTGTGACCTTTGGGACATGGTTTGACCCCCTATAGGAATGTACGATCATCTTGAAACGTTCAGATCACTTACAACTCAATAGATTCTACCTTCTTGTAGCGTTTCAGCCTGATTGGACCTTGTTTTCACACAAATGGACCCAGAATGAAGTGAAATTGTGCTTCGTGCAACATAATTCTGGGTGCCATTTACAAACAGTAAGTGCTAATGACTCCATTCCTTTTTGTGGTTGTAGGGGCTTTTGATTGGAGTACACTAAAACAAACCTGATCTCTCTAGGACATTCAGAAGCCAAGTTATAAGCCCACAAATGTGTAACTGGACTACTTCTTTAAATTGACACCAGATCCGGTGACCTTTGGGACATGGTTTGACCCCCTTAGGAAAGTGCTATCATCATGAAACGTTCAGATCACTTACAACTCAATAGATTCTACCTTCCTGTAACGTTTCAGCCTGATTGGACCTTTTTTTCACACAAATGAACCCAGAATGATGTGAAATTGTGCTTCGTGCAACATAATTCTGGGTGCCATTTAAAAACCATAAGTGCTAATGACTCCATTCCTTTTTGTGGTTGTAGGGGCTGTTGATTGGAGTATACTAAAACAAACCTGATCTCTCTAGGACATTCAGAAGCCAAGTTATAAGCCCACAAATGTGTAACTGGACTACTTTAAATTGTCACCAGATCCGGTGACCTTTGGGACATGGTTTGACCTCCTTAGGAAAGGGCTATCATCATGAAACGTTCAGATCACTTACAACTCAATAGATTCTACCTTCCTGTAACGTTTCAGCCTGATTGGACCTTGTTTTCACACAAATGAACCCAGAATGATGTGAAATTGTGCTTCGTGCAACATAATTCTGGGTGCCATTTACAAACCATAAGTGCTAATGACTCCATTCCTTTTTGTGGTTGTAGGGGCTGTTGTTTGGAGTACACTAAAACAAACCTGACCTCTCTAGGACATTCAGAAGCCAAGTTATAAGCCCACAAAGATGTAACTGGACTACTTCTTTAAAGTGACACCAGGCCCTGTGACCTTTGGGACATGGTTTGACCCCCTATAGGAATGTACGATCATCTTGAAACGTTCAGATCACTTACAACTCAATAGATTCTACCTTCTTGTAGCGTTTCAGCCTGATTGGACCTTGTTTACACACAAATGGACCCAGAATGAAGTGAAATTGTGCTTCGTGCAACATAATTCTGGGTGCCATTTACAAACAGTAAGTGCTAATGACTCCATTCCTTTTTGTGGTTGTAGGGGCTTTTGATTGGAGTACACTAAAACAAACCTGATCTCTCTAGGACATTCAGAAGCCAAGTTATAAGCCCACAAATGTGTAACTGGACTACTTCTTTAAATTGACACCAGATCCGGTGACCTTTGGGACATGGTTTGACCCCCTTAGGAAAGTGCTATCATCATGAAACGTTCAGATCACTTACAACTCAATAGATTCTACCTTCCTGTAACGTTTCAGCCTGATTGGACCTTTTTTTCACACAAATGAACCCAGAATGATGTGAAATTGTGCTTCGTGCAACATAATTCTGGGTGCCATTTAAAAACCATAAGTGCTAATGACTCCATTCCTTTTTGTGGTTGTAGGGGCTGTTGATTGGAGTATACTAAAACAAACCTGATCTCTCTAGGACATTCAGAAGCCAAGTTATAAGCCCACAAATGTGTAACTGGACTACTTTAAATTGTCACCAGATCCGGTGACCTTTGGGACATGGTTTGACCTCCTTAGGAAAGGGCTATCATCATGAAACGTTCAGATCACTTACAACTCAATAGATTCTACCTTCCTGTAACGTTTCAGCCTGATTGGACCTTGTTTTCACACAAATGAACCCAGAATGATGTGAAATTGTGCTTCGTGCAACATAATTCTGGGTGCCATTTACAAACCATAAGTGCTAATGACTCCATTCCTTTTTGTGGTTGTAGGGGCTGTTGTTTGGAGTACACTAAAACAAACCTGACCTCTCTAGGACATTCAGAAGCCAAGTTATAAGCCCACAAAGGTGTAACTGGACTACTTCTTTAAAGTGACACCAGGCCCGGTGACCTTTGGGACATGGTTTGACCCCCTATAGGAATGTGCGATCATCATGAAATGTTCAGATCACTTACAACTCTATAGATTCTACCTTCTTGTAACGTTTCAGCCTGATTGGACCTTGTTTTCACACAAATGGACCCAGAATTATGTGAAATTGTGCTTCGTGCAACATAATTCTGGGTGCCATTTACAAACCATAAGTGCTAATGACTCCATTCCTTTTTGTGGTTGTAGGGGCTGTTGATTGGAGTACACTAAAACAAACCTAACCTGTCTAGGACATTCAGAAGCCAAGTTATAAGCCCACAAAGATGTAACTGGACTACTTCTTTAAAGTGACACCAGGCCCGGTGACCTTTGGGACATGGTTTGACCCCCTATAGGAATGTACGATCATCTTGAAACGTTCAGATCACTTACAACTCAATAGATTCTACCTTCTTGTAGCGTTTCAGCCTGATTGGACCTTGTTTTCACACAAATGGACCCAGAATGAAGTGAAATTGTGCTTCGTGCAACATAATTCTGGGTGCCATTTACAAACCATAAGTGCTAATGACTCCATTCCTTTTTGTGGTTGTAGGGGCTGTTGATTGGAGTACACTAAAACAAACCTGATCTCTCTAGGACATTCAGAAGCCAAGTTATAAGCCCACAAATGTGTAACTGGACTACTTCTTTAAATTGACACCAGATCTGGTGACATTTGGGACATGTTTTGACCTCCTTAGGAAAGTGCTATCATCATGAAACGTTCAGATCACTTACAACTCAATAGATTCTACCTTCCTGTAACATTTCAGCCTGATTGGACCTTGTTTTCACACAAATGAACCCAGAATGATGTGAAATTGTGCTTCGTGCAACATAATTCTGGGTGCCATTTACAAATCATAAGTGCTAATGACTCCATTCCTTTTTGTGGTTGTAGGGGCTGTTGATTGGAGTATACTAAAACAAACCTGATCTCTCTAGGACATTCAGAAGCCAAGTTATAAGCCCACAAATGTGTAACTGGACTACTTCTTTAAATTGACACCAGATCCGGTGACCTTTGGGACATGGTTTGACCTCCTTAGGAAAGTGCTATCATCATGAAACGTTCAGATCACTTACAACTCAATAGATTCTACCTTTCTGTAACGTTTCAGCCTGATTGGACCTTGTTTTCACACAAATGAACCCAGAATGATGTGAAATTGTGCTTCGTGCAACACAATTCTGGGTGCCATTTACAAACCATAAGTGCTAATGACTCCATTCCTTTTTGTGGTTGTAGGGGCTGTTGTTTGGAGTACACTAAAACAAACCTGACCTCTCTAGGACATTCAGAAGCCAAGTTATAAGCCCACAAAGGTGCAACTGGACTACTTCTTTAAAGTGACACCAGGCCCGGTGACCTTTGGGACATGGTTTGACCCCCTATAGGAATGTGCGATCATCATGAAACGTTCAGATCAATTACAACTCAATAGATTCTACCTTCTTGTAACGTTTCAGCCTGATTGGACCTTGTTTTCACACAAATGGACCCAGAATTATGTGAAATTGTGCTTCGTGCAACATAATTCTGGGTGCCATTTAAAAACCATAAGTGCTAATGACTCCATTCCTTTTTGTGGTTGTAGGGGCTGTTGATTGGAGTATACTAAAACAAACCTGATCTCTCTAGGACATTCAGAAGCCAAGTTATAAGCCCACAAATGTGTAACTGGACTACTTTAAATTGTCACCAGATCCGGTGACCTTTGGGACATGGTTTGACCTCCTTAGGAAAGGGCTATCATCATGAAACGTTCAGATCACTTACAACTCAATAGATTCTACCTTCCTGTAACGTTTCAGCCTGATTGGACCTTGTTTTCACACAAATGAACCCAGAATGATGTGAAATTGTGCTTCGTGCAACATAATTCTGGGTGCCATTTACAAACCATAAGTGCTAATGACTCCATTCCTTTTTGTGGTTGTAGGGGCTGTTGTTTGGAGTACACTAAAACAAACCTGACATCTCTAGGACATTCAGAAGCCAAGTTATAAGCCCACAAAGGTGTAACTGGACTACTTCTTTAAAGTGACACCAGGCCCGGTGACCTTTGGGACATGGTTTGACCCCCTATAGGAATTTGCGATCATCATGAAATGTTCAGATCACTTACAACTCAATAGATTCTACCTTCTTGTAACGTTTCAGCCTGATTGGACCTTGTTTTCACACAAATGGACCCAGAATTATGTGAAATTGTGCTTCGTGCAACATAATTCTGGGTGCCATTTACAAACCATAAGTGCTAATGACTCCATTCCTTTTTGTTGTTGTAGGGGCTGTTGATTGGAGTACACTAAAACAAACCTAACCTGTCTAGGACATTCAGAAGCCAAGTTATAAGCCCACAAAGATGTAACTGGACTACTTCTTTAAAGTGACACCAGGCCCGGTGACCTTTGGGACATGGTTTGACCCCCTATAGGAATGTACGATCATCTTGAAACGTTCAGATCATTTACAACTCAATAGATTCTACCTTCTTGTAGCGTTTCAGCCTGATTGGACCTTGTTTTCACACAAATGGACCCAGAATGAAGTGAAATTGTGCTTCATGCAACATAATTCTGGGTGCCATTTACAAACCATAAGTGCTAATGACTCCATTCCTTTTTGTGGTTGTAGGGGCTGTTGATTGGAGTACACTAAAACAAACCTGATCTCTCTAGGACATTCAGAAGCCAAGTTATAAGCCCACAAATGTGTAACTGGACTACTTCTTTAAATTGACACCAGATCTGGTGACATTTGGGACATGTTTTGACCCCCTATAGGAAAGTGCTATCATCATGAAACGTTCAGATCACTTACAACTCAATAGATTCTACCTTCCTGTAACGTTTCAGCCTGATTGGAAATTGTTTTCATACAAATGGACCCAGAATGATGTGAAATTGTGCTTCATGCAACATAATTCTGGGTGCCATTTACAAACCATAAGTGCTAATGACTCCATTCCTTTTTGTGGTTGTAGGGGCTGTTGATTGGAGTATACCAAAACAAACCTGATCTCTCTAGGACATTCAGAAGCCAAGTTATAAGCCCACAAATGTGTAACTGGACTACTTCTTTAAAGTGACACCAGGCCCGGTGACCTTTGGGACATGGTTTGACCCCCTATAGGAATGTGCGATCATCATGAAATGTTCAGATCACTTACAACTCAATAGATTCTACCTTCTTGTAACGTTTCAGCCTGATTGGACCTTGTTTTCACACAAATGGACCCAGAATTATGTGAAATTGTGCTTCGTGCAACATAATTCTGGGTGCCATTTACAAACCATAAGTGCTAATGACTCCATTCCTTTTTGTGGTTGTAGGGGCTGTTGATTGGAGTACACTTAAACAAACCTAACCTGTCTAGGACATTCAGAAGCCAAGTTATAAGCCCACAAAGATGTAACTGGACTACTTCTTTAAAGTGACACCAGGCCCTGTGACCTTTGGGACATGGTTTGACCCCCTATAGGAATGTACGATCATCTTGAAACGTTCAGATCACTTACAACTCAATAGATTCTACCTTCTTGTAGCGTTTCAGCCTGATTGGACCTTGTTTTCACACAAATGGACCCAGAATGAAGTGAAATTGTGCTTTGTGCAACATAATTCTGGGTGCCATTTACAAACAGTAAGTGCTAATGACTCCATTCCTTTTTGTGGTTGTAGGGGCTTTTGATTGGAGTACACTAAAATAAACCTGATCTCTCTAGGACATTCAGAAGCCAAGTTATAAGCCCACAAATGTGTAACTGGACTACTTCTTTAAATTGACACCAGATCCGGTGACCTTTGGGACATGGTTTGACCCCCTTAGGAAAGTGCTATCATCATGAAACGTTCAGATCACTTACAACTCAATAGATTCTACCTTCCTGTAACGTTTCAGCCTGATTGGACCTTTTTTTCACACAAATGAACCCAGAATGATGTGAAATTGTGCTTCGTGCAACATAATTCTGGGTGCCATTTAAAAACCATAAGTGCTAATGACTCCATTCCTTTTTGTGGTTGTAGGGGCTGTTGATTGGAGTATACTAAAACAAACCTGATCTCTCTAGGACATTCAGAAGCCAAGTTATAAGCCCACAAATGTGTAACTGGACTACTTTAAATTGTCACCAGATCCGGTGACCTTTGGGACATGGTTTGACCTCCTTAGGAAAGTGCTATCATCATGAAAATGTCAGATCACTTACAACTCAATAGATTCTACCTTCCTGTAACGTTTCAGCCTGATTGGAAATTGTTTTCACACAAATGGACCCAGAATGATGTGAAATTGTGCTTCATGCAACATAATTCTGGGTGCCATTTACAAACCATAAGTGCTAATGACTCCATTCCTTTTTGTGGTTGTAGGGGCTGTTGATTGGAGTATACCAAAACAAACCTGATCTCTCTAGGACATTCAGAAGCCAAGTTATAAGCCCACAAATGTGTAACTGGACTACTTCTTTAAAGTGACACCAGGCCCGGTGACCTTTGGGACATGGTTTGACCCCCTATAGGAATGTGCGATCATCATGAAATGTTCAGATCACTTACAACTCAATAGATTCTACCTTCTTGTAACGTTTCAGCCTGATTGGACCTTGTTTTCACACAAATGGACCCAGAATTATGTGAAATTGTGCTTCGTGCAACATAATTCTGGGTGCCATTTACAAACCATAAGTGCTAATGACTCCATTCCTTTTTGTGGTTGTAGGGGCTGTTGATTGGAGTACACTTAAACAAACCTAACCTGTCTAGGACATTCAGAAGCCAAGTTATAAGCCCATAAAGATGTAACTGGACTACTTCTTTAAAGTGACACCAGGCCCTGTGACCTTTGGGACATGGTTTGACCCCCTATAGGAATGTACGATCATCTTGAAACGTTCAGATCACTTACAACTCAATAGATTCTACCTTCTTGTAGCGTTTCAGCCTGATTGGACCTTGTTTTCACACAAATGGACCCAGAATGAAGTGAAATTGTGCTTTGTGCAACATAATTCTGGGTGCCATTTACAAACAGTAAGTGCTAATGACTCCATTACTTTTTGTGGTTGTAGGGGCTTTTGATTGGAGTACACTAAAACAAACCTGATCTCTCTAGGACATTCAGAAGCCAAGTTATAAGCCCACAAATGTGTAACTGGACTACTTCTTTAAATTGACACCAGATCGGGTGACCTTTGGGACATGGTTTGACCCCCTTAGGAAAGTGCTATCATCATGAAACGTTCAGATCACTTACAACTCAATAGATTCTACCTTCCTGTAACGTTTCAGCCTGATTGGACCTTTTTTTCACACAAATGATCCCAGAATGATGTGAAATTGTGCTTCGTGCAACATAATTCTGGGTGCCATTTAAAAACCATAAGTGCTAATGACTCCATTCCTTTTTGTGGTTGTAGGGGCTGTTGATTGGAGTATACTAAAACAAACCTGATCTCTCTAGGACATTCAGAAGCCAAGTTATAAGCCCACAAATGTGTAACTGGACTACTTTAAATTGTCACCAGATCCGGTGACCTTTGGGACATGGTTTGACCTCCTTAGGAAAGTGCTATCATCATGAAATGTTCAGATCACTTACAACTCAATAGATTCTACCTTCCTGTAACGTTTCAGCCTGATTGGACCTTGTTTTCACACAAATGAACCCAGAATGATGTGAAATTGTGCTTCGTGCAACATAATTCTGGGTGCCATTTACAAACCATAAGTGCTAATGACTCCATTCCTTTTTGTGGTTGTAGGGGCTGTTGATTGGAGTACACTAAAACAAACCTGACCTCTCTAGGACATTCAGAAGCCAAGTTATAAGCCCACAAAGGTGTAACTGGACTACTTCTTTAAAGTGACACCAGGCCCGGTGACCTTTGGGACATGGTTTGACCCCCTATAGGAATGTGCGATCATCATGAAACGTTCAGATCACTTACAACTCAATAGATTCTACCTTCTTGTAACGTTTCAGCCTGATTGGACCTTGTTTTCACACAAATGGACCCAGAATTATGTGAAATTGTGCTTCGTGCAACATAATTCTGGGTGCCATTTACAAACCATAAGTGCTAATGACTCCATTCCTTTTTGTGGTTGTAGGGGCTGTTGATTGGAGTACACTAAAACAAACATAACCTGTCTAGGACATTCAGAAGCCAAGTTATAAGCCCACAAATATGTAACTGGACTACTTCTTTAAAGTGACACCAGGCCCGGTGACCTTTGGGACATGGTTTGACCCCCTATAGGAATGTACGATCATCTTGAAACGTTCAGATCACTTACAACTCAATAGATTCTACCTTCCTGTAACATTTCAGCCTGATTGGACCTTGTTTTCACACAAATGGACCCAGAATGAAGTGAAATTGTGCTTCGTGCAACATAATTCTGGGTGCCATTTACAAACCATAAGTGCTAATGACTCCATTCCTTTTTGTGGTTGTAGGGGCTGTTGATTGGAGTACACTAAAACAAACCTGATCTCTCTAGGACATTCAGAAGCCAAGTTATAAGCCCACAAATGTGTAACTGGACTACTTCTTTAAATTGACACCAGATCCGGTGACATTTGGGACATGTTTTGACCTCCTTAGGAAAGTGCTATCATCATGAAACGTTCAGATCACTTACAACTCAATAGATTCTACCTTCCTGTAACATTTCAGCCTGATTGGACCTTGTTTTCACACAAATGAACCCAGAATGATGTGAAATTGTGCTTCGTGCAACATAATTCTGGGTGCCATTTACAAATCATAAGTGCTAATGACTCCATTCCTTTTTGTGGTTGTAGGGGCTGTTGATTGGAGTACATTAAAACAAACCTGATCTCTCTAGGACATTCAGAAGCCAAGTTATAAGCCCACAAATGTGTAACTGGACTACTTCTTTAAATTGACACCAGATCCGGTGACCTTTGGGACATGGTTTGACCCCCTTAGGAAAGTGCTATCATCATGAAAATGTCAGATCACTTACAACTCAATAGATTCTACCTTCCTGTAACATTTCAGCCTGATTGGACCTTGTTTTCACACAAATGAACCCAGAATGATATGAAATTGTGCTTCGTGCAACATAATTCTGGGTGCCATAAACCATAAGTGCTAATGACTCCATTCCTTTTTGTGGTTGTAGGGGCTGTTGATTGGAGTATACTAAAACAAACCTGATCTCTCTAGGACATTCAGAAGCCAAGTTATAAGCCCACAAATGTGTAACTGGACTACTTCTTTAAATTGACACCAGATCCGGTGACATTTGGGACATGGTTTGACCCCCTTACGAAAGTGCTATCATTATCAAATGTTCAGATCACTTACAACTCAATAGATTCTACCTTCCTGTAACGTTTCAGCCTGATTGGACCTTGTTTTCACACAAATGAACACAGAATGATGTGAAATTGTGCTTCGTGCAACATAATTCTGGGTGCCATTTAAAAACCATAAGTGCTAATGACTCCATTCCTTTTTGTGGTTGTAGGGGCTGTTGATTGGAGTATACTAAAACAAACCTGATCTCTCTAGGACATTCAGAAGCCAAGTTATAAGCCCACAAATGTGTAACTGGACTACTTCTTTAAATTGACACCAGATCCGGTGAGCTTTGGGACATGGTTTGACCCCCTTAGGAAAGTGCTATCACCATGAAACGTTCAGATCACTTACAACTCAATAGATTCTACCTTTCTGTAACGGTTCAGCCTGATTGGACCTTGTTTTCACACAAATGAACCCAGAATGATGTGAAATTGTGCTTCGTGCAACATAATTCTGGGTGCCATTTACAAACCATAAGTACTAATGACTCCATTCCTTTTTGTGGTTGTAGGGGCTTTTGATTGGAGTACACTAAAACAAACCTGATCTCTCTAGGACATTCAGAAGCCAAGTTATAAGCCCACAAATGTGTAACTGGACTACTTCTTTAAATTGACACCAGATCCGGTGACCTTTGGGACATGGTTTGACCCCCTTAGGAAAGTGCTATCATCATGAAACGTTCAGATCACTTACAACTCAATAGATTCTACCTTCCTGTAACGTTTCAGCCTGATTGGACCTTGTTTTCACACAAATGAACCCAGAATGATGTGAAATTGTGCTTCGTGCAACATAATTCTGGGTGCCATTTACAAACCATAAGTGCTAATGACTCCATTCCTTTTTGTGGTTGTAGGGGCTTTTGATTGGAGTACACTAAAACAAACCTGATCTCTGTAGGACATTCAGAAGCCAAGTTATAAGCCCACAAATGTGTAACTGGACTACTTCTTTAAATTGACACCAGATCCGGTGACCTTTGGGACATGGTTTGACCCCCTTAGGAAAGTGCTATCATCATGAAACGTTCAGATCGCTTACAACGCAATAGATTCTACCTTCCTGTAACGTTTCAGCCTGATTGGACCTTGTTTTCACACAAATGAACCCAGAATTATGTGAAATTGTTCTTTGTGCAACATAATTCTGGGTGCCATTTAAAAAGCATAAGTGCTAATGACTCCATTCCTTTTTGTGGTTGTAGGGGCTGTTGATTGGAGTATACTAAAACAAACCTGATCTCTGTAGGACATTCAGAAGCCGAGTTATAAGCCCACAAATGTGTAATTGGACTACTTCTTTAAATTGACACCAGATCCGGTGACCTTTGGGACATGGTTTGACCTCCTTAGGAAAGTGCTATCATCATGAAACGTTCAGATCACTTACAACTCAATAGATTCTACCTTCCTGTAACGTTTCAGCCTGATTGGACCTTGTTTTCACACAAATGAACCCAGAATGATGTGAAATTGTGCTTCGTGCAACATAATTCTGGGTGCCATTTACAAACCATAAGTGCTAATGACTCCATTCCTTTTTGTGGTTGTAGGGGCTGTTGATTGGAATACACTAAAACAAACCTGACCTCTCTAGGACATTCAGAAGCCAAGTTATAAGCCCACAAAGGTGTAACTGGACTACTTCTTTAAAGTGACACCAGGCCCGGTGACCTTTGGGACATGGTTTGACCCCCTATAGGAATGTGCGATCATCATGAAACGTTCAGATCACTTACAACTCAATAGATTCTACCTTCTTGTAGCGTTTCAGCCTGATTGGACCTTGTTTTCACACAAATGGACCCAGAATGATGTGAAATTGTGCTTCGTGCAACATAATTCTGGGTGCCATTTACAAACAATAAATGCTAATGACTCCATTCCTTTTTGTGGTTGTAGGGGCTTTTGATTGGAGTACACTAAAACAAACCTGATCTCTCTAGGACATTCAGAAGCCAAGTTATAAGCCCACACATGTGTAACTGGACTACTTCTTTAAATTGACACCAGATCCGGTGACCTTCGGGACATGGTTTGACCCCCTTAGGAAAGTGCTATCATCATGAAACGTTCAGATCACTTACAACTCAATAGATTCTACCTTCCTGTAACGTTTCAGCCTGATTGGACCTTGTTTTCACACAAATGAACCCAGAATGATGTGAAATTGTGCTTCGTGCAACATAATTCTGGGTGCCATTTAAAAACCATAAGTGCTAATGACTCCATTCCTTTTTGTGGTTGTAGGGGCTGTTGATTGGAGTATACTAAAACAAACCTGATCTCTCTAGGACATTCAGAAGCCAAGTTATAAGCCCACAAATGTGTAACTGGACTACTTCTTTAAATTGACACCAGATCCGGTGACCTTTGGGACATGGTTTGACCCCCTTACGAAAGTGCTATCATCATGAAACGTTCAGATCACTTACAACTCAATAGATTCTACCTTCCTGTAACGTTTCAGCCTGATTGGACCTTGTTTTCACACAAATGAACCCAGAATGATATGAAATTGTGCTTCGTGCAACATAATTCTGGGTGCCATAAACCATAAGTGCTAATGACTCCATTCCTTTTTGTGGTTGTAGGGGCTGTTGATTGGAGTATACTAAAACAAACCTGATCTCTGTAGGACATTCAGAAGCCAAGTTATAAGCCCACAAATGTGTAACTGGACTACTTCTTTAAATTGACACCAGATCCGGTGACCTTTGGGACATGGTTTGACCCCCTTAGGAAAGTGCTATCATCATGAAACGTTCAGATCACTTACAACTCAATAGATTCTACCTTCCTGTAACGTTTCAGCCTGATTGGACCTTGTTTTCACACAAATGAACCCAGAATGATATGAAATTGTGCTTCGTGCAACATAATTCTGGGTGCCATTTAAAAACCATAAGTGCTAATGACTCCATTCCTTTTTGTGGTTGTAGGGGCTGTTGATTGGAGTATAGTAAAACAAACCTGATCTCTCTAGGACATTCAGAAGCCAAGTTATAAGCCCACAAATGTGTAACTGGACTACTTCTTTAAATTGACACCAGATCCGGTGACCTTTGGGACATGGTTTGACCCCCTTAGGAAAGTGCTATCACCATGAAACGTTCAGATCACTTACAACTCAATAGATTCTACCTTTCTGTAACGTTTCAGCCTTATTGGACCTTGTTTTCACACAAATGAACCCAGAATGATGTGAAATTGTGCTTCGTGCAACATAATTCTGGGGGCCATTTACAAACCATAAGTACTAATGACTCCATTCCTTTTTGTGATTGTAGGAGCTTTTGATTGGAGTACACTAAAACAAACCTCATCTCTCTAGGACATTCAGAAGCCAAGTTATAAGCCCACAAATGTGTAACTGGACTACTTCTTTAAATTGACACCAGATCCGGTGACCTTTGGGACATGGTTTGACCCCCTTTGGAAAGTGCTATCATCATGAAACGTTCAGATCACTTACAACTCAATAGATTCTACCTTCCTGTAACGTTTCAGCCTGATTGGACCTTGTTTTCACACAAATGAACCCAGAATGATGTGAAATTGTGCTTCGTGCAACATAATTCTGGGTGCCATTTACAAACCATAAGTGCTAATGACTCCATTCCTTTTTGTGGTTGTAGGGGCTTTTGATTGGAGTACACTAAAACAAACCTGATCTCTCTAGGACATTCAGAAGCCAAGTTATAAGCCCACAAATGTGTAACTGGACTACTTCTTTAAATTGACACCAGATCCGGTGACCTTTGGGACATGGTTTGACCCCCTTAGGAAAGTGCTATCATCATGAAACGTTCAGATCGCTTACAACTCAATAGATTCTACCTTCCTGTAACGTTTCAGCCTGATTGGACCTTGTTTTCACACAAATGAACCCAGAATTATGTGAAATTGTTCTTCGTGCAACATAATTCTGGGTGCCATTTAAAAAGCATAAGTGCTAATGACTCCATTCCTTTTTGTGGTTGTAGGGGCTGTTGATTGGAGTATACTAAAACAAACCTGATCTCTGTAGGACATTCAGAAGCCAAGTTATAAGCCCACAAATGTGTAGCTGGACTACTTCTTTAAATTGACACCGGATCCGGTGACCTTTGGGACATGGTTTGACCTCCTTAGGAAAGTGCTATCATCATGAAACGTTCAGATCACTTACAACTCAATAGATTCTACCTTCCTGTAACGTTTCAGCCTGATTGGACCTTGTTTTCACACAAATGAACCCAGAATGATGTGAAATTGTGCTTCGTGCAACATAATTCTGGGTGCCATTTACAAACCATAAGTGCTAATGACTCCATTCCTTTTTGTGGTTGTAGGGGCTGTTGATTGGAATACACTAAAACAAACCTGACCTCTCTAGGACATTCAGAAGCCAAGTTATAAGCCCACAAAGGTGTAACTGGACTACTTCTTTAAAGTGACACCAGGCCCGGTGACCTTTGGGACATGGTTTGACCCCCTATAGGAATGTGCGATCATCATGAAACGTTCAGATCACTTACAACTCAATAGATTCTACCTTCCTGTAACGTTTCAGCCTGATTGGACCTTGTTTTCACACAAATGAACCCAGAATGATATGAAATTGTGCTTCGTGCAACATAATTCTGGGTGCCATTTAAAAACCATAAGTGCTAATGACTCCATTCCTTTTTGTGGTTGTAGGGGCTGTTGATTGGAGTATAGTAAAACAAACCTGATCTCTCTAGGACATTCAGAAGCCAAGTTATAAGCCCACAAATGTGTAACTGGACTACTTCTTTAAATTGACACCAGATCCGGTGACCTTTGGGACATGGTTTGACCCCCTTAGGAAAGTGCTATCACCATGAAACGTTCAGATCACTTACAACTCAATAGATTCTATCTTTCTGTAACGTTTCAGCCTGATTGGACCTTGTTTTCACACAAATGAACCCAGAATGATGTGAAATTGTGCTTCGTGCAACATAATTCTGGGTGCCATTTACAAACCATAAGTACTAATGACTCCATTCCTTTTTGTGGTTGTAGGGGCTTTTGATTGGAGTACACTAAAACAAACCTGATCTCTCTAGGACATTCAGAAGCCAAGTTATAAGCCCACAAATGTGTAACTGGACTACTTCTTTAAATTGACACCAGATCCGGTGACCTTTGGGACATGGTTTGACCCCCTTAGGAAAGTGCTATCATCATGAAACGTTCAGATCACTTACAACTCAATAGATTCTACCTTCCTGTAACGTTTCAGCCTGATTGGACCTTGTTTTCACACAAATGAACCCAGAATGATGTGAAATTGTGCTTCGTGCAACATAATTCTGGGTGCCATTTACAAACCATAAGTGCTAATGACTCCATTCCTTTTTGTGGTTGTAGGGGCTTTTGATTGGAGTACACTAAAACAAACCTGATCTCTCTAGGACATTCAGAAGCCAAGTTATAAGCCCACAAATGTGTAACTGGACTACTTCTTTAAATTGACACCAGATCCGGTGACCTTTGGGACATGGTTTGACCCGCTTAGGAAAGTGCTATCATCATGAAACGTTCAGATCGCTTACAACTCAATAGATTCTACCTTCCTGTAACGTTTCAGCCTGATTGGACCTTGTTTTCACACAAATGAACCCAGAATTATGTGAAATTGTTCTTCGTGCAACATAATTCTGGGTGCCATTTAAAAAGCATAAGTGCTAATGACTCCATTCCTTTTTGTGGTTGTAGGGGCTGTTGATTGGAGTATACTAAAACAAACCTGATCTCTGTAGGACATTCAGAAGCCAAGTTATAAGCCCACAAATGTGTAACTGGACTACTTCTTTAAATTGACACCGGATCCGGTGACCTTTGGGACATGGTTTGACCTCCTTAGGAAAGTGCTATCATCATGAAACGTTCAGATCACTTACAACTCAATAGATTCTACCTTCCTGTAACGTTTCAGCCTGATTGGACCTTATTTTCACACAAATGAACCCAGAATGATGTGAAATTGTGCTTCGTGCAACATAATTCTGGGTGCCATTTACAAACCATAAGTGCTAATGACTCCATTCCTTTTTGTGGTTGTAGAACTGTTGATTGGAATACACTAAAACAAACCTGACCTCTCTAGGACATTCAGAAGCCAAGTTATAAGCCCACAAAGGTGTAACTGGACTACTTCTTTAAAGTGACACCAGGCCCGGTGACCTTTGGGACATGGTTTGACCCCCTATAGGAATGTGCGATCATCATGAAACGTTCAGATCACTTACAACTCAATAGATTCTACCTTCTTGTAGCGTTTCAGCCTGATTGGACCTTGTTTTCACACAAATGGACCCAGAATGATGTGAAATTGTGCTTCGTGCAACATAATTCTGGGTGCCATTTACAAACAATAAATGGTAATGACTCCATTCCTTTTTGTGGTTGTAGGGGCTTTTGATTGGAGTACACTAAAACAAACCTGATCTCTCTAGGACATTCAGAAGCCAAGTTATAAGCCCACACATGTGTAACTGGACTACTTCTTTAAATTGACACCAGATCCGGTGACCTTTGGGACATGGTTTGACCCCCTTAGGAATGTGCGATCATCATGAAACGTTCAGATCACTTACAACTCAATAGATTCTACCTTCTTGTAACGTTTCAGCCTGATTGGACCTTGATTTCACACAAATGAACCCAGAATGATGTGAAATTGTGCTTCGTGCAACATAATTCTGGGTGCCATTTACAAACCATAAGTGCTAATGACTCCATTCCTTTTTGTGGTTGTAGGGGCTGTTGATTGGAGTACACTAAAACAAACCTAACCTCTCTAGGACATTCAGAAGCCAAGTTATAAGCCCACAAAGATGTAACTGGACTACTTCTTTAAAGTGACACCAGGCCCGGTGACCTTTGGGACATCGTTTTACCCCCTATAGGAATGTGCGATCATCTTGAAACGTTCAGATCACTTACAACTCAATAGATTCTACCTTCTTGTAGCGTTTCAGCCTGATTGGACCTTGTTTTCACACAAATGGACCCAGAATGAAGTGAAATTGCGCTTCGTGCAACATAATTCTGGGTGCCATTTACAAACCACAAGTGCTAATGACTCCATTCCTTTTTGTGGTTGTAGGGGCTGTTGAGTGGAGTAAATTAAAACAAACCTGATCTCTCTAGGACATTCAGAAGCCAAGTTATAAGCCCACAAATGTGTAACTGGACTACTTCTTTAAATTGACACCAGATCCGGTGACCTTTGGGACATGGTTTGAACCCCTTACGAAAGTGCTATCATCATGAAACGTTCAGATCACTTACAACTCAATAGATTCTACCTTCCTGTAACGTTTCAGCCTGATTGGACCTTGTTTTCACACAAATGAACCCAGAATGATATGAAATTGTGCTTCGTGCAACATAATTCTGGGTGCCATTTAAAAACCATAAGTGCTAATGACTCCATTCATTTTTGTGGTTGTAGGGGCTGTTGATTGGAGTATACTAAAACAATCCTGATCTCTCTAGGACATTCAGAAGCCAAGTTATAAGCCCACAAATGTGTAACTGGACTACTTCTTTAAATTGACACCAGGTCCGGTGACCTTTGGGACATGGTTTGACCCCCTTAGGAAAGTGCTATCACCATGAAATGTTCAGATCACTTACAACGCAATAGATTCTACCTTCCTGTAACGTTTCAGCCTGATTGGACCTTGTTTTCACACAAATGAACCCAGAATGATGTGAAATTGTGCTTCGTGCAACATAATTCTGGGTGCCATTTACAAACCATAAGTGCTAATGACTCCATTCCTTTTGTGGTTGTAGGGGCTTTTGATTGGAGTACACTAAAAAAAACCTGATCTCTCTAGGACATTCAGAAGCCAAGTTATAAGCCCACAAATGTGTAACTGGACTACTTCTTTAAATTGACACCAGATCCGGTGACCTTTGGGATATGGTTTTACCCCCTTAGGAAAGTGCTATCATCATGAAACGTTCAGATCACTTACAACTCAATAGATTCGACCTTCCTTTAACGTTTCAGCCTGATTGGACCTTGTTTTCACACAAATGAACCCAGAATGATGTGAAATTGTGCTTCGTGCAACATAATTCTGGGTGCCATTTAAAAACCATAAGTGCTAATGACTCCATTCCTTTTTGTGGTTGTAGGGGCTGTTGATTGGAGTATACTAAAACAAACCTGATCTCTCTAGGACATTCAGAAGCCAAGTTATAAGCCCACAAATGTGTAACTGGACTACTTCTTTAAATTGACACGAGATCCGGTGACCTTTGGGACATGGTTTGAACTCCTTAGGAAAGTGCTATCATCATGAAACGTTCAGATCACTTACAACTCAATAGATTCTACCTTCCTGTAACGTTTTAGCCTGATTGGACCTTGTTTTCACACAAATGAACCCAGAATGATGTGAAATTGTGCTTCGTGCAACATAATTCTGGGTGCCATTTACAAACCATAAGTGCTAATGACTCCATTCCTTTTTGTGGTTGTAGGGGCTGTTGATTGGAGTATACTAAAACAATCCTGATCTCTCTAGGACATTCAGAAGCCAAGTTATAAGCCCACAAATGTGTAACTGGACTACTTCTTTAAATTGACACCAGGTCCGGTGAGCTTTGGGACATGGTTTGACCCCCTTAGGAAAGTGCTATCACCATGAAATGTTCAGATCACTTACAACGCAATAGATTCTACCTTCCTGTAACGTTTCAGCCTGATTGGACCTTGTTTTCACACAAATGAACCCAGAATGATGTGAAATTGTGCTTCGTGCAACATAATTCTGGGTGCCATTTACAAACCATAAGTGCTAATGACTCCATTCCTTTTTGTGGTTGTAGGGGCTTTTGATCGGAGTACACTAAAAAAAACCTGATCTCTCTAGGACATTCAGAAGCCAAGTTATAAGCCCACAAATGTGTAACTGGACTACTTCTTTAAATTGACACCAGATCCGGTGACCTTTGGGACATGGTTTTACCCCCTTAGGAAAGTGCTATCATCATGAAACGTTCAGATCACTTACAACTCAATAGATTCGACCTTCCTTTAACGTTTCAGCCTGATTGGACCTTGTTTTCACACAAATGAACCCAGAATGATGTGAAATTGTGCTTCGTGCAACATAATTCTGGGTGCCATTTAAAAACCATAAGTGCTAATGACTCCATTCCTTTTTGTGGTTGTAGGGGCTGTTGATTGGAGTATACCAAAACAAACCTGATCTCTCTAGGACATTCAGAAGCCAAGTTATAAGCCCACAAATGTGTAACTGGACTACTTCTTTAAATTGACACGAGATCCGGTGACCTTTGGGACATGGTTTGAACTCCTTAGGAAAGTGCTATCATCATGAAACGTTCAGATCACTTACAACTCAATAGATTCTACCTTCCTGTAACGTTTTAGCCTGATTGGACCTTGTTTTCACACAAATGAACCCAGAATGATGTGAAATTGTGCTTCGTGCAACATAATTCTGGGTGCCATTTACAAACCATAAGTGCTAATGACTCCATTCCTTTTTGTGGTTGTAGGGGCTGTTGATTGGAATACACTAAAACAAACCTGATCTCTCTAGGACATTCAGAAGCCAAGTTATAAGCCCACAAAGGTGTAACTGGACTACTTCTTTAAATTAACACCAGATCCGGTGACCTTTGGGACATGGTTTGACCTCCTTAGGAAAGTGCTATCATCATGAAACGTTCAGATCACTTACAACTCAATAGATTCTACCTTCCTGTAACGTTTCAGCCTGATTGGACCTTGTTTTCACACAAATGAACCCAGAATGATGTGAAATTGTGCTTCGTGCAACATAATTCTGGGTGCCATTTACAAACCATAAGTGCTAATGACTCCATTCCTTTTTGTGGTTGTAGGGGCTGTTGATTGGAATACACTAAAACAAGCCTGACCTCTCTAGGACATTCAGAAGCCAAGTTATAAGCCCACAAAGGTGTAACTGGACTACTTCTTTAAAGTGACACCAGGCCCGGTGACCTTTGGGACATGGTTTGACCCCCTATAGGAATGTGCGATCATCATGAAACGTTCAGATCACTTACAACTCAATAGATTCTACCTTCTTGTAGCGTTTCAGCCTGATTGGACCTTGTTTTCACACAAATGGACCCAGATTGATGTGAAATTGTGCTTCGTGCAACATAATTCTGGGTGCCATTTACAAACAATAAGTGCTAATGACTCAATTCCTTTTTGTGGTTGTAGGGGCTTTTGATTGGAGTACACTAAAACAAACCTGATCTCTCTAGGACATTCAGAAGCCAAGTTATAAGCCCACACATGTGTAACTGGACTACTTCTTTAAATTGACACCAGATCCGGTGACCTTTGGGACATGGTTTGACCCCCTTAGGAATGTGCGATCATCATGAAATGTTCAGATCACTTACAACTCAATAGATTCTACCTTCTTGTAACGTTTCAGCCTGATTGGACCTTGATTTCACACAAATGAACCCAGAATGATGTGAAATTGTGCTTCGTGCAACATAATTCTGGGTGCCATTTACAAACCATAAGTGCTAATGACTCCATTCCTTTTTGTGGTTGTAGGGGCTGTTGATTGGAGTACACTAAAACAAACCTGACCTCTCTAGGACATTCAGAAGCCAAGTTATAAGCCCACAAAGATGTAACTGGACTACTTCTTTAAAGTGACACCAGGCCCGGTGACCTTTGGGACATGGTTTTACCCCCTATAGGAATGTGCGATCATCTTGAAACGTTCAGATCACTTACAACTCAATAGATTTTACCTTCTTGTAGCGTTTCAGCCTGATTGGACCTTGTTTTCACACAAATGGACCCAGAATGAAGTGAAATTGCGCTTCGTGCAACATAATTCTGGGTGCCATTTACAAACCACAAGTGCTAATGACTCCATTCCTTTTTGTGGTTGTAGGGGCTGTTGAGTGGAGTAAATTAAAACAAACCTGATCTCTCTAGGACATTCAGAAGCCAAGTTATAAGCCCACAAATGTGTAACTGGACTACTTCTTTAAATTGACACCAGATCCGGTGACCTTTGGGACATGGTTTGAACCCCTTACGAAAGTGCTATCATCATGAAACGTTCAGATCACTTACAACTCAATAGATTCTACCTTCCTGTAACGTTTCAGCCTGATTGGACCTTGTTTTCACACAAATGAACCCAGAATGATATGAAATTGTGCTTCGTGCAACATAATTCTGGGTGCCATTTAAAAACCATAAGTGCTAATGACTCCATTCCTTTTTGTGGTTGTAGGGGCTGTTGATTGGAGTATACTAAAACAATCCTGATCTCTCTAGGACATTCAGAAGCCAAGTTATAAGCCCACAAATGTGTAACTGGACTACTTCTTTAAATTGACACCAGGTCCGGTGACCTTTGGGACATGGTTTGACCCCCTTAGGAAAGTGCTATCACCATGAAATGTTCAGATCACTTACAACGCAATAGATTCTACCTTCCTGTAACGTTTCAGCCTGATTGGACCTTGTTTTCACACAAATGAACCCAGAATGATGTGAAATTGTGCTTCGTGCAACATAATTCTGGGTGCCATTTACAAACCATAAGTGCTAATGACTCCATTCCTTTTTGTGGTTGTAGGGGCTTTTGATTGGAGTACACTAAAAAAACCTGATCTCTCTAGGACATTCAGAAGCCAAGTTATAAGCCCACAAATGTGTAACTGGACTACTTCTTTAAATTGACACCAGATCCGGTGACCTTTGGGACATGGTTTTACCCCCTTAGGAAAGTGCTATCATCATGAAACGTTCAGATCACTTACAACTCAATAGATTCGACCTTCCTTTAACGTTTCAGCCTGATTGGACCTTGTTTTCACACAAATGAACCCAGAATGATGTGAAATTGTGCTTCGTGCAACATAATTATGGGTGCCATTTAAAAACCATAAGTGCTAATGACTCCATTCCTTTTTGTGGTTGTAGGGGCTGTTGATTGGAGTATACTAAAACAAACCTGATCTCTCTAGGACATTCAGAAGCCAAGTTATAAGCCCACAAATGTGTAACTGGACTACTTCTTTAAATTGACACGAGATCCGGTGACCTTTGGGACATGGTTTGAACTCCTTAGGAAAGTGCTATCATCATGAAACGTTCAGATCACTTACAACTCAATAGATTCTACCTTCCTGTAACGTTTTAGCCTGATTGGACCTTGTTTTCACACAAATGAACCCAGAATGATGTGAAATTGTGCTTCGTGCAACATAATTCTGGGTGCCATTTACAAACCATAAGTGCTAATGACTCCATTCCTTTTTGTGGTTGTAGGGGCTGTTGATTGGAGTATACTAAAACAATCCTGATCTCTCTAGGACATTCAGAAGCCAAGTTATAAGCCCACAAATGTGTAACTGGACTACTTGTTTAATTTGACACCAGGTCCGGTGAGCTTTGGGACATGGTTTGACCCCCTTAGGAAAGTGCTATCACCATGAAATGTTCAGATCACTTACAACGCAATAGATTCTACCTTCCTGTAACGTTTCAGCCTGATTGGACCTTGTTTTCACACAAATGAACCCAGAATGATGTGAAATTGTGCTTCGTGCAACATAATTCTGGGTGCCATTTACAAACCATAAGTGCTAATGACTCCATTCCTTTTTGTGTTGTAGGGGCTTTTGATTGGAGTACACTAAAAAAAACCTGATCTCTCTAGGACATTCAGAAGCCAAGTTATAAGCCCACAAATGTGTAACTGGACTACTTCTTTAAATTGACACCAGATCCGGTGACCTTTGGGACATGGTTTTACCCCCTTAGGAAAGTGCTATCATCATGAAACGTTCAGATCACTTACAACTCAATAGATTCTACCTTCCTTTAACGTTTCAGCCTGATTGGACCTTGTTTTCACACAAATGAACCCAGAATGATGTGAAATTGTGCTTCGTGCAACATAATTCTGGGTGCCATTTAAAAACCATAAGTGCTAATGACTCCATTCCTTTTTGTGGTTGTAGGGGCTGTTGATTGGAGTATACCAAAACAAACCTGATCTCTCTAGGACATTCAGAAGCCAAGTTATAAGCCCACAAATGTGTAACTGGACTACTTCTTTAAATTGACACGAGATCCGGTGACCTTTGGGACATGGTTTGAACTCCTTAGGAAAGTGCTATCATCATGAAACGTTCAGATCACTTACAACTCAATAGATTCTACCTTCCTGTAACGTTTTAGCCTGATTGGACCTTGTTTTCACACAAATGAACCCAGAATGATGTGAAATTGTGCTTCGTGCAACATAATTCTGGGTGCCATTTACAAACCATAAGTGCTAATGACTCCATTCCTTTTTGTGGTTGTAGGGGCTGTTGATTGGAATACACTAAAACAAACCTGACCTCTCTAGGACATTCAGAAGCCAAGTTATAAGCCCACAAAGGTGTAACTGGACTACTTCTTTAAATTAACACCAGATCCGGTGACCTTTGGGACATGGTTTGACCTCCTTAGGAAAGTGCTATCATCATGAAACGTTCAGATCACTTACAACTCAATAGATTCTACCTTCCTGTAAGGTTTCAGCGTGATTGGACCTTGTTTTCACACAAATGAACCCAGAATGATGTGAAATTGTGCTTCGTGCAACATAATTCTGGGTGCCATTTACAAACCATAAGTGCTAATGACTCCATTCCTTTTTGTGGTTGTAGGGGCTGTTGATTGGAATACACTAAAACAAACCTGACCTCTCTAGGACATTCAGAAGCCAAGTTATAAGCCCACAAAGGTGTAACTGGACTACTTCTTTAAAGTGACACCAGGCCCGGTGACCTTTGGGACATGGTTTGACCCCCTATAGGAATGTGCGATCATCATGAAACGTTCAGATCACTTACAACTCAATAGATTCTACCTTCTTGTAGCGTTTCAGCCTGATTGGACCTTGTTTTCACACAAATGGACCCAGATTGATGTGAAATTGTGCTTCGTGCAACATAATTCTGGGTGCCATTTACAAACAATAAGTGCTAATGACTCAATTCCTTTTTGTGGTTGTAGGGGCTTTTGATTGGAGTACACTAAAACAAACCTGATCTCTCTAGGACATTCAGAAGCCAAGTTATAAGCCCACAAATGTGTAACTGGACTACTTCTTTAAATTGACACCAGATCCGGTGACCTTTGGGACATGGTTTGACCTCCTTAGGAAAGTGCTATCATCATGAAACGTTCAGATCACTTACAACTCAATAGATTCTACCTTCCTGTAACGTTTCAGACTGATTGGACCTTGTTTTCACACAAATGAACCCAGAATGATGGGAAATTGTGCTTCGTGCAAAAATAATTCTGGGTGCCATTTACAAACCATAAGTGCTAATGACTCCATTCCTTTTTGTGGTTGTAGGGGCTGTTGAATGGAGTACACTAAAACAAACCTGATCTCTCTAGGATATTCAGAAGCCAAGTTATAAGCCCACAAATATGTAACTGGACTACTTCTTTAAAGTGACACCAGGCCCGGTGACCTTTGGGACATGGTTTGACCCCCTATAGGAATGTGCGATCATCATGAAACGTTCAGATCACTTACAACTCAATAGATTCTACCTTCTTGTAACGTTTCAGCCTGATTGGACCTTGTTTTCACACAAATGAACCCAGAATGATGTGAAATTGTGCTTCGTGCAACATAATTCTGGGTGCCATTTACAAACCATAAGTGCTAATGACTCCATTCCTTATTGTGGTTGTATGGTCTGTTGATTGGAGTACACTAAAACAAACCTAACCTCTCTAGGACATTCAGAAGCCAAGTTATAAGCCCACAAATATGTAACTGGACTACTTCTTTAAAGTGACACCAGGCCCGGTGACCTTTGGGACATGGTTTTACCCCCTATAGGAATGTGGGATCATCTTGAAACGTTCAGATCACTTACAACTCAATAGATTCTACCTTCTTGTAGCGTTTCAGCCTGATTGGACCTTGTTTTCACACAAATGGACCCAGAATGAAGTGAAAATGTGCTTCGTGCAACATAATTCTGGGTGCCATTTACAAACCATAAGTGCTAATGACTCCATTCCTTTTTGTGGTTGTAGGGGCTGTTGATTGGAGTATAGTAAAACAAACCTGATCTCTCTAGGACATTCAGAAGCCAAGTTATAAGCCCACAAATGTGTAACTGGACTACTTCTTTAAATTGACACCAGATCCGGTGACCTTTGGGACATGGTTTGACCCCCTTAGGAAAGTGCTATCACCATGAAACGTTCAGATCACTTACAACTCAATAGATTCTACCTTTCTGTAACGTTTCAGCCTGATTGGACCTTGTTTTCACACAAATGAACCCAGAATGATGTGAAATTGTGCTTCGTGCAACATAATTCTGGGTGCCATTTACAAACCATAAGTACTAATGACTCCATTCCTTTTTGTGGTTGTAGGGGCTTTTGATTGGAGTACACTAAAACAAACCTGATCTCTCTAGGACATTCAGAAGCCAAGTTATAAGCCCACAAATGTGTAACTGGACTACTTCTTTAAATTGACACCAGATCCGGTGACCTTTGGGACATGGTTTGACCCCCTTAGGAAAGTGCTATCATCATGAAACGTTCAGATCACTTACAACTCAATAGATTCTACCTTCCTGTAACGTTTCAGCCTGATTGGACCTTGTTTTCACACAAATGAACCCAGAATGATGTGAAATTGTGCTTCGTGCAACATAATTCTGGGTGCCATTTAAAAACCATAAGTGCTAATGACTCCATTCCTTTTTGTGGTTGTAGGGGCTTTTGATTGGAGTACACTAAAACAAACCTGATCTCTCTAGGACATTCAGAAGCCAAGTTATAAGCCCACAAATGTGTAACTGGACTACTTCTTTAAATTGACACGAGATCCGGTGACCTTTGGGACATGGTTTGAACTCCTTAGGAAAGTGCTATCATCATGAAACGTTCAGATCACTTACAACTCAATAGATTCTACCTTCCTGTAACGTTTTAGCCTGATTGGACCTTGTTTTCACACAAATGAACCCAGAATGATGTGAAATTGTGCTTCGTGCAACATAATTCTGGGTGCCATTTACAAACCATAAGTGCTAATGACTCCATTCCTTTTTGTGGTTGTAGGGGCTGTTGATTGGAATACACTAAAACAAACCTGACCTCTCTAGGACATTCAGAAGCCAAGTTATAAGCCCACAAAGGTGTAACTGGACTACTTCTTTAAATTAACACCAGATCCGGTGACCTTTGGGACATGGTTTGACCTCCTTAGGAAAGTGCTATCATCATGAAACGTTCAGATCACTTACAACTCAATAGATTCTACCTTCCTGTAACGTTTCAGCCTGATTGGACCTTGTTTTCACACAAATGAACCCAGAATGATGTGAAATTGTGCTTCGTGCAACATAATTCTGGGTGCCATTTACAAACCATAAGTGCTAATGACTCCATTCCTTTTTGTGGTTGTAGGGGCTGTTGATTGGAATACACTAAAACAAACCTGACCTCTCTAGGACATTCAGAAGCCAAGTTATAAGCCCACAAAGGTGTAACTGGACTACTTCTTTAAAGTGACACCAGGCCCGGTGACCTTTGGGACATGGTTTTACCCCCTATAGGAATGTGCGATCATCACGAAACGTTCAGATCACTTACAACTCAATAGATTCTACCTTCTTGTAGCGTTTCAGCCTGATTGGACCTTGTTTTCACACAAATGGACCCAGATTGATGTGAAATTGTGCTTCGTGCAACATAATTCTGGGTGCCATTTACAAACAATAAGTGCTAATGACTCAATTCCTTTTTGTGGTTGTAGGGGCTTTTGATTGGAGTACACTAAAACAAACCTGATCTCTCTAGGACATTCAGAAGCCAAGTTATAAGCCCACAAATGTGTAACTGGACTACTTCTTTAAATTGACACCAGATCCGGTGACCTTTGGGACATGGTTTGACCTCCTTAGGAAAGTGCTATCATCATGAAACGTTCAGATCACTTACAACTCAATAGATTCTACCTTCCTGTAACGTTTCAGCCTGATTGGACCTTGTTTTCACACAAATGAACCCAGAATGATGGGAAATTGTGCTTCGTGCAAAAATAATTCTGGGTGCCATTTACAAACCATAAGTGCTAATGACTCCATTCCTTTTTGTGGTTGTAGGGGCTGTTGAATGGAGTACACTAAAACAAACCTGATCTCTCTAGGATATTCAGAAGCCAAGTTATAAGCCCACAAATATGTAACTGGACTACTTCTTTAAAGTGACACCAGGCCCGGTGACCTTTGGGACATGGTTTGACCCCCTATAGGAATGTGCGATCATCATGAAACGTTCAGATCACTTACAACTCAATAGATTCTACCTTCTTGTAACGTTTCAGCCTGATTGGACCTTGTTTTCACACAAATGAACCCAGAATGATGTGAAATTGTGCTTCGTGCAACATAATTCTGGGTGCCATTTACAAACCATAAGTGCTAATGACTCCATTCCTTATTGTGGTTGTATGGTCTGTTGATTGGAGTACACTAAAACAAACCTAACCTCTCTAGGACATTCAGAAGCCAAGTTATAAGCCCACAAAGATGTAACTGGACTACTTCTTTAAAGTGACACCAGGCCCGGTGACCTTTGGGACATGGTTTTACCCCCTATAGGAATGTGGGATCATCTTGAAACGTTCAGATCACTTACAACTCAATAGATTCTACCTTCTTGTAGCGTTTCAGCCTGATTGGACCTTGTTTTCACACAAATGGACCCAGAATGAAGTGAAATTGTGCTTCGTGCAACATAATTCTGGGTGCCATTTACAAACCATAAGTGCTAATGACTCCATTCCTTTTAGTGGTTGTAGGGGCTGTTGATTGGAGTATAGTAAAACAAACCTGATCTCTCTAGGACATTCAGAAGCCAAGTTATAAGCCCACAAATGTGTAACTGGACTACTTCTTTAAATTGACACCAGATCCGGTGACCTTTGGGACATGGTTTGACCCCCTTAGGAAAGTGCTATCACCATGAAACGTTCAGATCACTTACAACTCAATAGATTCTACCTTTCTGTAACGTTTCAGCCTGATTGGACCTTGTTTTCACACAAATGAACCCAGAATGATGTGAAATTGTGCTTCGTGCAACATAATTCTGGGTGCCATTTACAAACCATAAGTACTAATGACTCCATTCCTTTTTGTGGTTGTAGGGGCTTTTGATTGGAGTACACTAAAACAAACCTGATCTCTCTAGGACATTCAGAAGCCAAGTTATAAGCCCACAAATGTGTAACTGGACTACTTCTTTAAATTGACACCAGATCCGGTGACCTTTGGGACATGGTTTGACCCCCTTAGGAAAGTGCTATCATCATGAAACGTTCAGATCACTTACAACTCAATAGATTCTACCTTCCTGTAACGTTTCAGCCTGATTGGACCTTGTTTTCACACAAATGAACCCAGAATGATGTGAAATTGTGCTTCGTGCAACATAATTCTGGGTGCCATTTACAATCCATAAGTGCTAATGACTCCATTCCTTTTTGTGGTTGTAGGGGCTTTTGATTGGAGTACAATAAAAAAACCTGATCTCTCTAGGACATTCAGAAGCCAAGTTATAAGCCCACAAATGTGTAACTGGACTACTTCTTTAAATTGACACCAGATCCGGTGACCTTTGGGACATGGTTTGACCCCCTTAGGAAAGTGCTATCATCATGAAACGTTCAGATCGCTTACAACTCAATAGATTCTACCTTCCTGTAACGTTTCAGCCTGATTGGACCTTGTTTTCACACAAATGAACCCAGAATTATGTGAAATTGTTCTTCGTGCAACATAATTCTGGGTGCCATTTAAAAAGCATAAGTGCTAATGACTCCATTCCTTTTTGTGGTTGTAGGGGCTGTTGATTGGAGTATACTAAAACAAACCTGATCTCTGTAGGACATTCAGAAGCCAAGTTATAAGCCCACAAATGTGTAACTGGACTACTTCTTTAAATTGACACCGGATCCGGTGACCTTTGGGACATGGTTTGACCTCCTTAGGAAAGTGCTATCATCATGAAACGTTCAGATCACTTACAACTCAATAGATTCTACCTTCCTGTAACGTTTCAGCCTGATTGGACCTTGTTTTCACACAAATGAACCCAGAATGATGTGAAATTGTGCTTCGTGCAACATAATTCTGGGTGCCATTTACAAACCATAAGTGCTAATGACTCCATTCCTTTTTGTGGTTGTAGGGGCTGTTGATTGGAATACACTAAAACAAACCTGACCTCTCTAGGACATTCAGAAGCCAAGTTATAAGCCCACAAAGGTGTAACTGGACTACTTCTTTAAAGTGACACCAGGACCGGTGACCTTTGGGACATGGTTTGACCCCCTATAGGAATGTGCGATCATCATGAAACGTTCAGATCACTTACAACTCAATAGATTCTACCTTCTTGTAGCGTTTCAGCCTGATTGGACCTTGTTTTCACACAAATGGACGCAGAATGATGTGAAATTGTGCTTCGTGCAACATAATTCTGGGTGCCATTTACAAACAATAAATGCTAATGACTCCATTCCTTTTTGTGGTTGTAGGGGCTTTTGATTGGAGTACACTAAAACAAACCTGATCTCTCTAGGACATTCAGAAGCCAAGTTATAAGCCCACACATGTGTAACTGGACTACTTCTTTAAATTGACACCAGATCCGGTGACCTTTGGGACATGGTTTGACCCCCTTAGGAATTTGCGATCATCATGAAACGTTCAGATCACTTACAACTCAATAGATTCTACCTTCTTGTAACGTTTCAGCCTGATTGGACCTTGATTTCACACAAATGAACCCAGAATGATGTGAAATTGTGCTTCGTGCAACATAATTCTGGGTGCCATTTACAAACCATAAGTGCTAATGACTCCATTCCTTTTTGTGGTTGTAGGGGCTGTTGATTGGAGTACACTAAAACAAACCTAACCTCTCTAGGACATTCAGAAGCCAAGTTATAAGCCCACAAAGATGTAACTGGACTACTTCTTTAAAGTGACACCAGGCCCGGTGACCTTTGGGACATGGTTTTACCCCCTATAGGAATGTGCGATCATCTTGAAACGTTCAGATCACTTACAACTCAATAGATTCTACCTTCTTGTAGCGTTTCAGCCTGATTGGACCTTGTTTTCACACAAATGGACCCAGAATGAAGTGAAATTGCGCTTCGTGCAACATAATTCTGGGTGCCATTTACAAACCACAAGTGCTAATGACTCCATTCCTTTTTGTGGTTGTAGGGGCTGTTGAGTGGAGTAAATTAAAACAAACCTGATCTCTCTAGGACATTCAGAAGCCAAGTTATAAGCCCACAAATGTGTAACTGGACTACTTCTTTAAATTGACACCAGATCCGGTGACCTTTGGGACATGGTTTGAACCCCTTACGAAAGTGCTATCATCATGAAACGTTCAGATCACTTACAACTCAATAGATTCTACCTTCCTGTAACGTTTCTGCCTGATTGGACCTTGTTTTCACACAAATGAACCCAGAATGATATGAAATTGTGCTTCGTGCAACATAATTCTGGGTGCCATTTAAAAACCATAAGTGCTAATGACTCCATTCCTTTTTGTGGTTGTAGGGGCTGTTTATTGGAGTATACTAAAACAATCCTGATCTCTCTAGGACATTCAGAAGCCAAGTTATAAGCCCACAAATGTGTAACTGGACTACTTCTTTAAATTGACACCAGGTCCGGTGACCTTTGGGACATGGTTTGACCCCCTTAGGAAAGTGCTATCACCATGAAATGTTCAGATCACTTACAACGCAATAGATTCTACCTTCCTGTAACGTTTCAGCCTGATTGGACCTTGTTTTCACACAAATGAACCCAGAATGATGTGAAATTGTGCTTCGTGCAACATAATTCTGGGTGCCATTTACAAACCATAAGTGCTAATGACTCCATTCCTTTTTGTGGTTGTAGGGGCTTTTGATTGGAGTACACTAAAAAAAACCTGATCTCTCTAGGACATTCAGAAGCCAAGTTATAAGCCCACAAATGTGTAACTGGACTACTTCTTTAAATTGACACCAGATCCGGTGACCTTTGGGACATGGTTTTACCCCCTTAGGAAAGTGCTATCATCATGAAACGTTCAGATCACTTACAACTCAATAGATTCGACCTTCCTTTAACGTTTCAGCCTGATTGGACCTTGTTTTCACACAAATGAACCCAGAATGATGTGAAATTGTGCTTCGTGCAACATAATTCTGAGTGCCATTTAAAAACCATAAGTGCTAATGACTCCATTCCTTTTTGTGGTTGTAGGGGCTGTTGATTGGAGTATACTAAAACAAACCTGATCTCTCTAGGACATTCAGAAGCCAAGTTATAAGCCCACAAATGTGTAACTGGACTACTTCTTTAAATTGACACGAGATCCGGTGACCTTTGGGACATGGTTTGAACTCCTTAGGAAAGTGCTATCATCATGAAACGTTCAGATCACTTACAACTCAATAGATTCTACCTTCCTGTAACGTTTTAGCCTGATTGGACCTTGTTTTCACACAAATGAACCCAGAATGATGTGAAATTGTGCTTCGTGCAACATAATTCTGGGTGCCATTTACAAACCATAAGTGCTAATGACTCCATTCCTTTTTGTGGTTGTAGGGGCTGTTGATTGGAGTATACTAAAACAATCCTGATCTCTCTAGGACATTCAGAAGCCAAGTTATAAGCCCACAAATGTGTAACTGGACTACTTCTTTAAATTGACACCAGGTCCGGTGACCTTTGGGACATGGTTTGACCCCCTTAGGAAAGTGCTATCACCATGAAATGTTCAGATCACTTACAACGCAATAGATTCTACCTTCCTGTAACGTTTCAGCCTGATTGGACCTTGTTTTCACACAAATGAACCCAGAATGATGTGAAATTGTGCTTCGTGCAACATAATTCTGGGTGCCATTTACAAACCATAAGTGCTAATGACTCCATTCCTTTTTGTGGTTGTAGGGGCTTTTGATTGGAGTACACTAAAAAAACCTGATCTCTCTAGGACATTCAGAAGCCAAGTTATAAGCCCACAAATGTGTAACTGGACTACTTCTTTAAATTGACACCAGATCCGGTGACCTTTGGGACATGGTTTGACCTCCTTAGGAAAGTGCTATCATCATGAAACGTTCAGATCACTTACAACTCAATAGATTCGACCTTCCTTTAACGTTTCAGCCTGATTGGACCTTGTTTTCACACAAATGATCCCAGAATGATGTGAAATTGTGCTTCGTGCAACATAATTCTGGGTGCCATTTAAAAACCATAAGTGCTAATGACTCCATTCCTTTTTGTGGTTGTAGGGGCTGTTGATTGGAGTATACTAAAACAAACCTGATCTCTCTAGGACATTCAGAAGCCAAGTTATAAGCCCACAAATGTGTAACTGGACTACTTCTTTAAATTGACACGAGATCCGGTGACCTTTGGGACATGGTTTGAACTCCTTAGGAAAGTGCTATCATCATGAAACGTTCAGATCACTTACAACTCAATAGATTCTACCTTCCTGTAACGTTTTAGCCTGATTGGACCTTGTTTTCACACAAATGAACCCAGAATGATGTGAAATTGTGCTTCGTGCAACATAATTCTGGGTGCCATTTAAAAACCATAAGTGCTAATGACTCCATTCCTTTTTGTGGTTGTAGGGGCTGTTGATTGGAGTATACTAAAACAAACCTGATCTCTCTAGGACATTCAGAAGCCAAGTTATAAGCCCACAAATGTGTAACTGGACTACTTCTTTAAATTGACACGAGATCCGGTGACCTTTGGGACATGGTTTGAACTCCTTAGGAAAGTGCTATCATCATGAAACGTTCAGATCACTTACAACTCAATAGATTCTACCTTCCTGTAACGTTTTAGCCTGATTGGACCTTGTTTTCACACAAATGAACCCAGAATGATGTGAAATTGTGCTTCGTGCAACATAATTCTGGGTGCCATTTACAAACCATAAGTGCTAATGACTCCATTCCTTATTGTGGTTGTATGGTCTGTTGATTGGAGTACACTAAAACAAACCTGACCTCACTAGGACATTCAGAAGCCAAGTTATAAGCCCACAAAGATGTAACTGGACTACTTCTTTAAAGTGACACCAGGCCCGGTGACCTTTGGGACATGGTTTTACCCCCTATAGGAATGTGGGATCATCTTGAAACGTTCAGATCACTTACAACTCAATAGATTCTACCTTCTTGTAGCGTTTCAGCCTGATTGGACCTTGTTTTCACACAAATGGACCCAGAATGAAGTGAAATTGTGCTTCGTGCAACATAATTCTGGGTGCCATTTACAAACCATAAGTGCTAATGACTCCATTCCTTTTAGTGGTTGTAGGGGCTGTTGATTGGAGTATAGTAAAACAAACCTGATCTCTCTAGGACATTCAGAAGCCAAGTTATAAGCCCACAAATGTGTAACTGGACTACTTCTTTAAATTGACACCAGATCCGGTGACCTTTGGGACATGGTTTGACCCCCTTAGGAAAGTGCTATCACCATGAAACGTTCAGATCACTTACAACTCAATAGATTCTACCTTTCTGTAACGTTTCAGCCTGATTGGACCTTGTTTTCACACAAATGAACCCAGAATGATGTGAAATTGTGCTTCGTGCAACATAATTCTGGGTGCCATTTACAAACCATAAGTACTAATGACTCCATTCCTTTTTGTGGTTGTAGGGGCTTTTGATTGGAGTACACTAAAACAAACCTGATCTCTCTAGGACATTCAGAAGCCAAGTTATAAGCCCACAAATGTGTAACTGGACTACTTCTTTAAATTGACACCAGATCCGGTGACCTTTGGGACATGGTTTGACCCCCTTAGGAAAGTGCTATCATCATGAAACGTTCAGATCACTTACAACTCAATAGATTCTACCTTCCTGTAACGTTTCAGCCTGATTGGACCTTGTTTTCACACAAATGAACCCAGAATGATGTGAAATTGTGCTTCGTGCAACATAATTCTGGGTGCCATTTACAATCCATAAGTGCTAATGACTCCATTCCTTTTTGTGGTTGTAGGGGCTTTTGATTGGAGTACAATAAAAAAACCTGATCTCTCTAGGACATTCAGAAGCCAAGTTATAAGCCCACAAATGTGTAACTGGACTACTTCTTTAAATTGACACCAGATCCGGTGACCTTTGGGACATGGTTTGACCCCCTTAGGAAAGTGCTATCATCATGAAACGTTCAGATCGCTTACAACTCAATAGATTCTACCTTCCTGTAACGTTTCAGCCTGATTGGACCTTGTTTTCACACAAATGAACCCAGAATTATGTGAAATTGTTCTTCGTGCAACATAATTCTGGGTGCCATTTAAAAAGCATAAGTGCTAATGACTCCATTCCTTTTTGTGGTTGTAGGGGCTGTTGATTGGAGTATACTAAAACAAACCTGATCTCTGTAGGACATTCAGAAGCCAAGTTATAAGCCCACAAATGTGTAACTGGACTACTTCTTTAAATTGACACCGGATCCGGTGACCTTTGGGACATGGTTTGACCTCCTTAGGAAAGTGCTATCATCATGAAACGTTCAGATCACTTACAACTCAATAGATTCTACCTTCCTGTAACGTTTCAGCCTGATTGGACCTTGTTTTCACACAAATGAACCCAGAATGATGTGAAATTGTGCTTCGTGCAACATAATTCTGGGTGCCATTTACAAACCATAAGTGCTAATGACTCCATTCCTTTTTGTGGTTGTAGGGGCTGTTGATTGGAATACACTAAAACAAACCTGACCTCTCTAGGACATTCAGAAGCCAAGTTATAAGCCCACAAAGGTGTAACTGGACTACTTCTTTAAAGTGACACCAGGACCGGTGACCTTTGGGACATGGTTTGACCCCCTATAGGAATGTGCGATCATCATGAAACGTTCAGATCACTTACAACTCAATAGATTCTACCTTCTTGTAGCGTTTCAGCCTGATTGGACCTTGTTTTCACACAAATGGACGCAGAATGATGTGAAATTGTGCTTCGTGCAACATAATTCTGGGTGCCATTTACAAACAATAAATGCTAATGACTCCATTCCTTTTTGTGGTTGTAGGGGCTTTTGATTGGAGTACACTAAAACAAACCTGATCTCTCTAGGACATTCAGAAGCCAAGTTATAAGCCCACACATGTGTAACTGGACTACTTCTTTAAATTGACACCAGATCCGGTGACCTTTGGGACATGGTTTGACCCCCTTAGGAATTTGCGATCATCATGAAACGTTCAGATCACTTACAACTCAATAGATTCTACCTTCTTGTAACGTTTCAGCCTGATTGGACCTTGATTTCACACAAATGAACCCAGAATGATGTGAAATTGTGCTTCGTGCAACATAATTCTGGGTGCCATTTACAAACCATAAGTGCTAATGACTCCATTCCTTTTTGTGGTTGTAGGGGCTGTTGATTGGAGTACACTAAAACAAACCTAACCTCTCTAGGACATTCAGAAGCCAAGTTATAAGCCCACAAAGATGTAACTGGACTACTTCTTTAAAGTGACACCAGGCCCGGTGACCTTTGGGACATGGTTTTACCCCCTATAGGAATGTGCGATCATCTTGAAACGTTCAGATCACTTACAACTCAATAGATTCTACCTTCTTGTAGCGTTTCAGCCTGATTGGACCTTGTTTTCACACAAATGGACCCAGAATGAAGTGAAATTGCGCTTCGTGCAACATAATTCTGGGTGCCATTTACAAACCACAAGTGCTAATGACTCCATTCCTTTTTGTGGTTGTAGGGGCTGTTGAATGGAGTAAATTAAAACAAACCTGATCTCTCTAGGACATTCAGAAGCCAAGTTATAAGCCCACAAATGTGTAACTGGACTACTTCTTTAAATTGACACCAGATCCGGTGACCTTTGGGACATGGTTTGAACCCCTTACGAAAGTGCTATCATCATGAAACGTTCAGATCACTTACAACTCAATAGATTCTACCTTCCTGTAACGTTTCTGCCTGATTGGACCTTGTTTTCACACAAATGAACCCAGAATGATATGAAATTGTGCTTCGTGCAACATAATTCTGGGTGCCATTTAAAAACCATAAGTGCTAATGACTCCATTCCTTTTTGTGGTTGTAGGGGCTGTTGATTGGAGTATACTAAAACAATCCTGATCTCTCTAGGACATTCAGAAGCCAAGTTATAAGCCCACAAATGTGTAACTGGACTACTTCTTTAAATTGACACCAGGTCCGGTGACCTTTGGGACATGGTTTGACCCCCTTAGGAAAGTGCTATCACCATGAAATGTTCAGATCACTTACAACGCAATAGATTCTACCTTCCTGTAACGTTTCAGCCTGATTGGACCTTGTTTTCACACAAATGAACCCAGAATGATGTGAAATTGTGCTTCGTGCAACATAATTCTGGGTGCCATTTACAAACCATAAGTGCTAATGACTCCATTCCTTTTTGTGGTTGTAGGGGCTTTTGATTGGAGTACACTAAAAAAAAACCTGATCTCTCTAGGACATTCAGAAGCCAAGTTATAAGCCCACAAATGTGTAACTGGACTACTTCTTTAAATTGACACCAGATCCGGTGACCTTTGGGACATGGTTTTACCCCCTTAGGAAAGTGCTATCATCATGAAACGTTCAGATCACTTACAACTCAATAGATTCGACCTTCCTTTAACGTTTCAGCCTGATTGGACCTTGTTTTCACACAAATGAACCCAGAATGATGTGAAATTGTGCTTCGTGCAACATAATTCTGAGTGCCATTTAAAAACCATAAGTGCTAATGACTCCATTCCTTTTTGTGGTTGTAGGGGCTGTTGATTGGAGTATACTAAAACAAACCTGATCTCTCTAGGACATTCAGAAGCCAAGTTATAAGCCCACAAATGTGTAACTGGACTACTTCTTTAAATTGACACGAGATCCGGTGACCTTTGGGACATGGTTTGAACTCCTTAGGAAAGTGCTATCATCATGAAACGTTCAGATCACTTACAACTCAATAGATTCTACCTTCCTGTAACGTTTTAGCCTGATTGGACCTTGTTTTCACACAAATGAACCCAGAATGATGTGAAATTGTGCTTCGTGCAACATAATTCTGGGTGCCATTTACAAACCATAAGTGCTAATGACTCCATTCCTTTTTGTGGTTGTAGGGGCTGTTGATTGGAGTATACTAAAACAATCCTGATCTCTCTAGGACATTCAGAAGCCAAGTTATAAGCCCACAAATGTGTAACTGGACTACTTCTTTAAATTGACACCAGGTCCGGTGACCTTTGGGACATGGTTTGACCCCCTTAGGAAAGTGCTATCACCATGAAATGTTCAGATCACTTACAACGCAATAGATTCTACCTTCCTGTAACGTTTCAGCCTGATTGGACCTTGTTTTCACACAAATGAACCCAGAATGATGTGAAATTGTGCTTCGTGCAACATAATTCTGGGTGCCATTTACAAACCATAAGTGCTAATGACTCCATTCCTTTTTGTGGTTGTAGGGGCTGTTGATTGGAGTATACTAAAACAAACCTGATCTCTCTAGGACATTCAGAAGCCAAGTTATAAGCCCACAAATGTGTAACTGGACTACTTCTTTAAATTGACACGAGATCCGGTGACCTTTGGGACATGGTTTGAACTCCTTAGGAAAGTGCTATCATCATGAAACGTTCAGATCACTTACAACTCAATAGATTCTACCTTCCTGTAACGTTTTAGCCTGATTGGACCTTGTTTTCACACAAATGAACCCAGAATGATGTGAAATTGTGCTTCGTGCAACATAATTCTGGGTGCCATTTACAAACCATAAGTGCTAATGACTCCATTCCTTTTTGTGGTTGTAGGGGCTGTTGATTGGAGTATACTAAAACAATCCTGATCTCTCTAGGACATTCAGAAGCCAAGTTATAAGCCCACAAATGTGTAACTGGACTACTTCTTTAAATTGACACCAGGTCCGGTGACCTTTGGGACATGGTTTGACCCCCTTAGGAAAGTGCTATCACCATGAAATGTTCAGATCACTTACAACGCAATAGATTCTACCTTCCTGTAACGTTTCAGCCTGATTGGACCTTGTTTTCACACAAATGAACCCAGAATGATGTGAAATTGTGCTTCGTGCAACATAATTCTGGGTGCCATTTACAAACCATAAGTGCTAATGACTCCATTCCTTTTTGTGGTTGTAGGGGCTTTTGATTGGAGTACACTAAAAAAACCTGATCTCTCTAGGACATTCAGAAGCCAAGTTATAAGCCCACAAATGTGTAACTGGACTACTTCTTTAAATTGACACCAGATCCGGTGACCTTTGGGACATGGTTTGACCTCCTTAGGAAAGTGCTATCATCATGAAACGTTCAGATCACTTACAACTCAATAGATTCTACCTTTCTGTAACGTTTCAGCCTGATTGGACCTTGTTTTCACACAAATGAACCCAGAATGATGTGAAATTGTGCTTCGTGCAACATAATTCTGGGTGCCATTTACAAACCATAAGTACTAATGACTCCATTCCTTTTTGTGGTTGTAGGGGCTGTTGATTGGAGTATACTAAAACAAACCTGATCTCTCTAGGACATTCAGAAGCCAAGTTATAAGCCCACAAATGTGTAACTGGACTACTTCTTTAAATTGACACGAGATCCGGTGACCTTTGGGACATGGTTTGAACTCCTTAGGAAAGTGCTATCATCATGAAACGTTCAGATCACTTACAACTCAATAGATTCTACCTTCCTGTAACGTTTTAGCCTGATTGGACCTTGTTTTCACACAAATGAACCCAGAATGATGTGAAATTGTGCTTCGTGCAACATAATTCTGGGTGCCATTTACAAACCATAAGTGCTAATGACTCCATTCCTTTTTGTGGTTGTAGGGGCTGTTGATTGGAGTATACTAAAACAATCCTGATCTCTCTAGGACATTCAGAAGCCAAGTTATAAGCCCACAAATGTGTAACTGGACTACTTCTTTAAATTGACACCAGGTCCGGTGACCTTTGGGACATGGTTTGACCCCCTTAGGAAAGTGCTATCACCATGAAATGTTCAGATCACTTACAACGCAATAGATTCTACCTTCCTGTAACGTTTCAGCCTGATTGGACCTTGTTTTCACACAAATGAACCCAGAATGATGTGAAATTGTGCTTCGTGCAACATAATTCTGGGTGCCATTTACAAACCATAAGTGCTAATGACTCCATTCCTTTTTGTGGTTGTAGGGGCTTTTGATTGGAGTACACTAAAAAAACCTGATCTCTCTAGGACATTCAGAAGCCAAGTTATAAGCCCACAAATGTGTAACTGGACTACTTCTTTAAATTGACACCAGATCCGGTGACCTTTGGGACATGGTTTGACCTCCTTAGGAAAGTGCTATCATCATGAAACGTTCAGATCACTTACAACTCAATAGATTCGACCTTCCTTTAACGTTTCAGCCTGATTGGACCTTGTTTTCACACAAATGATCCCAGAATGATGTGAAATTGTGCTTCGTGCAACATAATTCTGGGTGCCATTTAAAAACCATAAGTGCTAATGACTCCATTCCTTTTTGTGGTTGTAGGGGCTGTTGATTGGAGTATACTAAAACAAACCTGATCTCTCTAGGACATTCAGAAGCCAAGTTATAAGCCCACAAATGTGTAACTGGACTACTTCTTTAAATTGACACGAGATCCGGTGACCTTTGGGACATGGTTTGAACTCCTTAGGAAAGTGCTATCATCATGAAACGTTCAGATCACTTACAACTCAATAGATTCTACCTTCCTGTAACGTTTTAGCCTGATTGGACCTTGTTTTCACACAAATGAACCCAGAATGATGTGAAATTGTGCTTTGTGCAACATAATTCTGGGTGCCATTTACAAACCATAAGTGCTAATGACTCCATTCCTTTTTGTGGTTGTAGGGGCTGTTGATTGGAATACACTAAAACAAACCTGACCTCACTAGGACATTCAGAAGCCAAGTTATAAGCCCACAAAGGTGTATCTGGACTACTTCTTTAAATTAACACCAGATCCGGTGACCTTTGGGACATGGTTTGACCTCCTTAGGAAAGTGCTATCATCATGAAACGTTCAGATCACTTACAACTCAATAGATTCTACCTTCCTGTAACGTTTCAGCCTGATTGGACCTTGTTTTCACACAAATGAACCCAGAATGATGTGAAATTGTGCTTCGTGCAACATAATTCTGGGTGCCATTTACAAACCATAAGTGCTAATGACTCCATTCCTTTTTGTGGTTGTAGGGGCTGTTGATTGGAATACACTAAAACAAACATGACCTCTCTAGGACATTCAGAAGCCAAGTTATAAGCCCACAAAGGTGTAACTGGACTACTTCTTTAAAGTGACACCAGGCCCGGTGACCTTTGGGACATGGTTTGACCCCCTATAGGAATGTGTGATCATCATGAAACGTTCAGATAACTTACAACTCAATAGATTCTACCTTCTTGTAGCGTTTCAGCCTGATTGAACCTTGTTTTCACACAAATGGACCCAGATTGATGTGAAATTGTGCTTCGTGCAACATAATTCTGGGTGCCATTTACAAACAATAAGTGCTAATGACTCAATTCCTTTTTGTGGTTGTAGGGGCTTTTGATTGGAGTACACTAAAACAAACCTGATCTCTCTAGGACATTCAGAAGCCAAGTTATAAGCCCACAAATGTGTAACTGGACTACTTCTTTAAATTGACACGAGATCCGGTGACCTTTGGGACATGGTTTGAACTCCTTAGGAAAGTGCTATCATCATGAAACGTTCAGATCACTTACAACTCAATAGATTCTACCTTCCTGTAACGTTTTAGCCTGATTGGACCTTGTTTTCACACAAATGAACCCAGAATGATGTGAAATTGTGCTTCGTGCAACATAATTCTGGGTGCCATTTACAAACCATAAGTGCTAATGACTCCATTCCTTTTTGTGGTTGTAGGGGCTGTTGATTGGAATACACTAAAACAAACCTGACCTCTCTAGGACATTCAGAAGCCAAGTTATAAGCCCACAAAGGTGTAACTGGACTACTTCTTTAAATTGACACCAGATCCGGTGACCTTTGGGACATGGTTTGACCCCCTATAGGAATGTGCGATCATCATGAAACGTTCAGATCACTTACAACTCAATAGATTCTACCTTCCTGTAACGTTTCAGCCTGATTGGACCTTGTTTTCACACAAATGAACCCAGAATGATGGGAAATTGTGCTTCGTGCAAAATAATTCTGGGTGCCATTTACAAACCATAAGTGCTAATGACTCCATTCCTTTTTGTGGTTGTAGGGGCTGTTGAATGGAGTACACTAAAACAAACCTGATCTCTCTAGGATATTCAGAAGCCAAGTTATAAGCCCACAAATATGTAACTGGACTACTTCTTTAAAGTGACACCAGGCCCGGTGACCTTTGGGACATGGTTTGACCCCCTATAGGAATGTGCGATCATCATGAAACGTTCAGATCACTTACAACTCAATAGATTCTACCTTCTTGTAACGTTTCAGCCTGATTGGACCTTGTTTTCACACAAATGAACCCAGAATGATGTGAAATTGTGCTTCGTGCAACATAATTCTGGGTGCCATTTACAAACCATAAGTGCTAATGACTCCATTCATTATTGTGGTTGTAGGGGCTGTTTATTGGAGTACACTAAAACAAACCTAACCTCTGTAGGACATTCAGAAGCCAAGTTATAAGCCCACAAAGATGTAACTGGACTACTTCTTTAAAGTGACACCAGGCCCGGTGACCTTTGGGACATGGTTTTACCCCCTATAGGAATGTGGGATCATCTTGAAATGTTCAGATCACTTACAACTCAATAGATTCTACCTTCTTGTAGCGTTTCAGCCTGATTGGACCTTGTTTTCACACAAATGGACCCAGAATGAAGTGAAATTGTGCTTCGTGCAACATAATTCTGGGTGCCATTTACAAACCATAAGTGCTAATGACTCCATTCCTTTTTGTGGTTGTAGGGGCTGTTGATAGGAGTACACTAAAACAAACCTGATCTCTCTAGGACATTCAGAAGCCAAGTTATAAGCCCACAACTGTGTAACTGGACTACTTCTTTAAATTGACACCAGATCCGATGACATTTGGGACATGGTTTGACCCCCTTAGGAAAGTGCTATCATCATGAAACGTTCAGATCACTTACAACTCAATAGATTCTACCTTCCTGTAACATTGCAGCCTGATTGGACCTTGTTTTCACACAAATGAACCCAGAATGATGTGAAATTGTGCTTCGTGCAACATAATTCTGGGTGCCATTTACAAACCATAAGTGCTAATGACTCCATTCCTTTTTGTGGTTGTAGGGGCTTTTGATTGGAGTACACTAAAACAAACCTGATCTCTCTAGGACATTCAGAAGCCAAGTTATAAGCCCACAAATGTGTAACTGGACTACTTCTTTAAATTGACACCAGATCCGGTGACCTTTGGGACATGGTTTGACCCCCTATAGGAATGTGTCGATCATCATGAAACGTTCAGATCACTTACAACTCAATAGATTCTACCTTCCTGTAACGTTTCAGCCTGATTGGACCTTGTTTTCACACAAATGAACCCAGAATGATGGGAAATTGTGCTTCGTGCAAAATAATTCTGGGTGCCATTTACAAACCATAAGTGCTAATGACTCCATTCCTTTTTGTGGTTGTAGGGGCTGTTGAATGGAGTACACTAAAACAAACCTGATCTCTCTAGGATATTCAGAAGCCAAGTTATAAGCCCACAAATATGTAACTGGACTACTTCTTTAAAGTGACACCAGGCCCGGTGACCTTTGGGACATGGTTTGACCCCGTATAGGAATGTGCGATCATCATGAAACGTTCAGATCACTTACAACTCAATAGATTCTACCTTCTTGTAACGTTTCAGCCTGATTGGACCTTGTTTTCACACAAATGAACCCAGAATGATGTGAAATTGTGCTTCGTGCAACATAATTCTGGGTGCCATTTACAAACCATAAGTGCTAATGACTCCATTCATTATTGTGGTTGTAGGGGCTGTTGATTGGAGTACACTAAAACAAACCTAACCTCTGTAGGACATTCAGAAGCCAAGTTATAAGCCCACAAAGATGTAACTGGACTACTTCTTTAAAGTGACACCAGGCCCGGTGACCTTTGGGACATGGTTTTACCCCCTATAGGAATGTGGGATCATCTTGAAACGTTCAGATCACTTACAACTCAATAGATTCTACCTTCTTGTAGCGTTTCAGCCTGATTGGACCTTGTTTTCACACAAATGGACCCAGAATGAAGTGAAATTGTGCTTCGTGCAACATAATTCTGGGTGCCATTTACAAACCATAAGTGCTAATGACTCCATTCCTTTTTGTGGTTGTAGGGGCTGTTGATTGGAGTACACTAAAACAAACCTGATCTCTCTAGGACATTCAGAAGCCAAGTTATAAGCCCACAACTGTGTAACTGGACTACTTCTTTAAATTGACACCAGATCTGATGACATTTGGGACATGGTTTGACCCCCTTAGGAAAGTGCTATCATCATGAAACGTTCAGATCACTTACAACTCAATAGATTCTACCTTCCTGTAACATTGCAGCCTGATTGGACCTTGTTTTCACACAAATGAACCCAGAATGATGTGAAATTGTGCTTCGTGCAACATAATTCTGGGTGCCATTTACAAACCATAAGTGCTAATGACTCCATTCCTTTTTGTGGTTGTAGGGGCTGTTGATTGGAGTACATTAAAACAAACCTGATCTCTCTAGGACATTCAGAAGCCAAGTTATAAGCCCACAAATGTGTAACTGGACTACTTCTTTAAATTGACACCAGATCCGGTGACCTTTGGGACATGGTTTGACCCCCTTAGGAAAGTACTATCATCATGAAACGTTCAGATCACTTACAACTCAATAGATTCTACCTTCCTGTAACGTTTCAGCCTGATTGGACCTTGTTTTCACACAAATGAACCCAGAATGATGTGAAATTGTGCTTCGTGCAACATAATTCTGGGTGCCATTTAAAAACCATAAGTGCTAATGCCTCCATTCCTTTTTGTGGTTGTAGGGGCTCTTGATTGGAGTATACTAAAACAAACCTGATCTCTCTAGGACATTCAGAAGCCAAGTTATAAGCCCACAAAGATGTAACTGGACTACTTCTTTAAAGTGACACCAGGCCCGGTGACCTTTGGGACATGGTTTTACCCCCTATAGGAATGTGGGATCATCTTGAAACGTTCAGATCACTTACAACTCAATAGATTCTACCTTCTTGTAGCGTTTCAGCCTGATTGGACCTTGTTTTCACACAAATGGACCCAGAATGAAGTGAAATTGTGCTTCGTGCAACATAATTCTGGGTGCCATTTACAAACCATAAGTGCTAATGACTCCATTCCTTTTTGTGGTTGTAGGGGCTGTTGATTGGAGTACACTAAAACAAACCTGATCTCTCTAGGACATTCAGAAGCCAAGTTATAAGCCCACAACTGTGTAACTGGACTACTTCTTTAAATTGACACCAGATCTGATGACATTTGGGACATGGTTTGACCCCCTTAGGAAAGTGCTATCATCATGAAACGTTCAGATCACTTACAACTCAATAGATTCTACCTTCCTGTAACATTGCAGCCTGATTGGACCTTGTTTTCACACAAATGAACCCAGAATGATGTGAAATTGTGCTTCGTGCAACATAATTCTGGGTGCCATTTACAAACCATAAGTGCTAATGACTCCATTCCTTTTTGTGGTTGTAGGGGCTGTTGATTGGAGTACATTAAAACAAACCTGATCTCTCTAGGACATTCAGAAGCCAAGTTATAAGCCCACAAATGTGTAACTGGACTACTTCTTTAAATTGACACCAGATCCGGTGACCTTTGGGACATGGTTTGACCCCCTTAGGAAAGTACTATCATCATGAAACGTTCAGATCACTTACAACTCAATAGATTCTACCTTCCTGTAACGTTTCAGCCTGATTGGACCTTGTTTTCACACAAATGAACCCAGAATGATGTGAAATTGTGCTTCGTGCAACATAATTCTGGGTGCCATTTAAAAACCATAAGTGCTAATGCCTCCATTCCTTTTTGTGGTTGTAGGGGCTCTTGATTGGAGTATACTAAAACAAACCTGATCTCTCTAGGACATTCAGAAGCCAAGTTATAAGCCCACAAATGTGTAACTGGACTACTTCTTTAAATTGACACCAGATCCGGTGAGCTTTGGGACATGGTTTGACCCCCTTAGAAAAGTGCTATCACCATGAAACTTTCAGATCACTTACAACTCAATAGATTCTACCTTCCTTTAACGTTTCAGCCTGATTGGACCTTGTTTTCACACAAATGAAACCAGAATGATGTGAAATTGTGCTTCGTGCAACATAATTCTGGGTGCCATTTACAAACCATAAGTGCTAATGACTCCATTCCTTTTTGTGGTTGTAGGGGCTGTTGATTGGAGTACACTAAAACAAACCTGACCTCTCTAGGACATTCAGAAGCCAAGTTATAAGCCCACAAAGGTGTAACTGGACTACTTCTTTAAAGTGACACCAGGCCCGGTGACCTTTGGGACATGGTTTGACCCCCTATAGGAATGTGCGATCATCATGAAACGTTCAGATCACTTACAACTCAATAGATTCTACCTTCTTGTAACGTTTCAGCCTGATTGGACCTTGTTTTCACACAAATGAACCCAGAATGATGTGAAATTGTGCTTCGTGCAACATAATTCTGGGTGCCATTTACAAACCATAAGTGCTAATGACTCCATTCATTATTGTGGTTGTAGGGGCTGTTGATTGGAGTACACTAAAACAAACCTAACCTCTGTAGGACATTCAGAAGCCAAGTTATAAGCCCACAAAGATGTAACTGGACTACTTCTTTAAAGTGACACCAGGCCCGGTGACCTTTGGGACATGGTTTTACCCCCTATAGGAATGTGGGATCATCTTGAAACGTTCAGATCACTTACAACTCAATAGATTCTACCTTCTTGTAGCGTTTCAGCCTGATTGGACCTTGTTTTCACACAAATGGACCCAGAATGAAGTGAAATTGTGCTTCGTGCAACATAATTCTGGGTGCCATTTACAAACCATAAGTGCTAATGACTCCATTCCTTTTTGTGGTTGTAGGGGCTGTTGATTGGAGTACACTAAAACAAACCTGATCTCTCTAGGACATTCAGAAGCCAAGTTATAAGCCCACAACTGTGTAACTGGACTACTTCTTTAAATTGACACCAGATCTGATGACATTTGGGACATGGTTTGACCCCCTTAGGAAAGTGCTATCATCATGAAACGTTCAGATCACTTACAACTCAATAGATTCTACCTTCCTGTAACATTGCAGCCTGATTGGACCTTGTTTTCACACAAATGAACCCAGAATGATGTGAAATTGTGCTTCGTGCAACATAATTCTGGGTGCCATTTACAAACCATAAGTGCTAATGACTCCATTCCTTTTTGTGGTTGTAGGGGCTGTTGATTGGAGTACATTAAAACAAACCTGATCTCTCTAGGACATTCAGAAGCCAAGTTATAAGCCCACAAATGTGTAACTGGACTACTTCTTTAAATTGACACCAGATCCGGTGACCTTTGGGACATGGTTTGACCCCCTTAGGAAAGTACTATCATCATGAAACGTTCAGATCACTTACAACTCAATAGATTCTACCTTCCTGTAACGTTTCAGCCTGATTGGACCTTGTTTTCACACAAATGAACCCAGAATGATGTGAAATTGTGCTTCGTGCAACATAATTCTGGGTGCCATTTAAAAACCATAAGTGCTAATGCCTCCATTCCTTTTTGTGGTTGTAGGGGCTCTTGATTGGAGTATACTAAAACAAACCTGATCTCTCTAGGACATTCAGAAGCCAAGTTATAAGCCCACAAATGTGTAACTGGACTACTTCTTTAAATTGACACCAGATCCGGTGAGCTTTGGGACATGGTTTGACCCCCTTAGAAAAGTGCTATCACCATGAAACTTTCAGATCACTTACAACTCAATAGATTCTACCTTCCTTTAACGTTTCAGCCTGATTGGACCTTGTTTTCACACAAATGAAACCAGAATGATGTGAAATTGTGCTTCGTGCAACATAATTCTGGGTGCCATTTACAAACCATAAGTGCTAATGACTCCATTCCTTTTTGTGGTTGTAGGGGCTGTTGATTGGAGTACACTAAAACAAACCTGACCTCTCTAGGACATTCAGAAGCCAAGTTATAAGCCCACAAAGGTGTAACTGGACTACTTCTTTAAAGTGACACCAGGCCCGGTGACCTTTGGGACATGGTTTGACCCCCTATAGGAATGTGCGATCATCATGAAACGTTCAGATCACTTACAACTCAATAGATTCTACCTTCTTGTAACGTTTCAGCCTGATTGGACCTTGTTTTCACACAAATGGACCCAGAATGATGTGAAATTGTGCTTCGTGCAACATAATTCTGGGTGCCATTTACAAACCATAAGTGCTAATGACTCCATTCCTTTTTGTGGTTGTAGGGGCTGTTGATTGGAGTACACTAAAACAAACCTGATCTCTCTAGGACATTCAGAAGCCAAGTTATAAGCCCACAAATGTGTAACTGGACTACTTCTTTAAATTGACACCAGATCCGGTGACCTTTGGGACATGGTTTGACCCCCTTAGGAAAGTACTATCATCATGAAACGTTCAGATCACTTACAACTCAATAGATTCTACCTTCATGTAACGTTACAGCCTGATTGGACCTTGTTTTCACACAAATGAACCCAGAATGATGTGAAATTGTGCTTCGTGCAACATAATTCTGGGTGCCATTTACAAACCATAAGTGCTAATGACTCCATTCCTTTTTGTGGTTGTAGGGGCTGTTGATTGGAGTACACTAAAACAAACCTGATCGCTCTAGGACATTCAGAAGCCAAGTTATAAGCCCACAAATGTGTAACTGGACTTCTTCTTTAAAGTGACACCAGGCCCGGTGACCTTTGGGACATGGTTTGACCCCCTATAGGAATATGTGATCATCATGAAACGTTCAGATCACTTACAACTCAATAGATTCTACCTTCTTGTAATGTTTCAGCCTGATTGGACCTTGTTTTCACACAAATGGACCCAGAATGATGTGAAATTGTGCTTCGTGCAACATAATTCTGGGTGCCATTTACAAACCATAAGTGCTAATGACTCCATTCCTTTTTGTGGTTGTAGGGGCTGTTGATTGGAGTACACTAAAACAAACCTAACCTCTCTAGGACATTCAGAAGCCAAGTTATAAGCCCACAAAGATGTAACTGGACTACTTCTTTAAAGTGACACCAGGCCCGGTGACCTTTGGGACATGGTTTTACCCCCTATAGGAATGTGCGATCATCTTGAAACGTTCAGATCACTTACAACTCAATAGATTCTACCTTCTTGTAGCGTTTCAGCCTGATTGGACCTTGTTTTCACACAAATGGACCCAGAATGAAGTGAAATTGTGCTTCGTGCAACATAATTCTGGGTGCCATTTACAAACCATAAGTGCTAATGACTACATTCCTTTTTGTGGTTGTAGGGGCTGTTGATAGGAGTACACTAAAACAAACCTGATCTCTCTAGGACATTCAGAAGCCAAGTTATAAGCCCACATCTGTGTAACTGGACTACTTCTTTAAATTGACACCAGATCCGATGACATTTGGGACATGGTTTGACCCCCTTAGGAAAGTGCTATCATCATGAAACGTTCAGATCACTTACAACTCAATAGATTCTACCTTCCTGTAACATTGCAGCCTGATTGGACCTTGTTTTCACACAAATGAACCCAGAATGATGTGAAATTGTGCTTCGTGCAACATAATTCTGGGTGCCATTTACAAACCATAAGTGCTAATGACTCCATTCCTTTTTGTGGTTGTAGGGGCTGTTGATTGGAGTACATTAAAACAAACCTGATCTCTCTAGGCCATTCAGAAGCCAAGTTATAAGCCCACAAATGTGTAACTGGACTACTTCTTTAAATTGACACCAGATCCGGTGACATTTGGGACATGGTTTGACCCCCTTACGAAAGTGCTATCATCATGAAACGTTCAGATCACTTACAACTCAATAGATTCTACCTTCCTGTAACGTTTCAGCCTGATTGGACCTTGTTTTCACACAAATGAACCCAGAATGATGTGAAATTGTGCTTCGTGCAACATAATTCTGGGTGCCATTTACAAACCATAAGTGCTAATGACTCCATTCCTTTTTGTGGTTGTAGGGGCTGTTGATTGGAGTACATTAAAACAAACCTGATCTCTCTAGGCCATTCAGAAGCCAAGTTATAAGCCCACAAATGTGTAACTGGACTACTTCTTTAAATTGACACCAGATCCGGTGACATTTGGGACATGGTTTGACCCCCTTACGAAAGTGCTATCATCATGAAACGTTCAGATCACTTACAACTCAATAGATTCTACCTTCCTGTAACGTTTCAGCCTGATTGGACCTTGTTTTCACACAAATGAACCCAGAATGATGTGAAATTGTGCTTCGTGCAACATAATTCTGGGTGCCATTTACAAACTATAAGTGCTAATGACTCCATTCCTTTTTGTGGTTGTAGGGGCTCTTGATTGGAGTATACTAAAACAAACCTGATCTCTCTAGGACATTCAGAAGCCAAGTTATAAGCCCACAAATGTGTAACTGGACTACTTCTTTAAATTGACACCAGATCCGGTGAGCTTTGGGACATGGTTTGACCCCCTTAGGAAAGTGCTATCACCATGAAACGTTCAGATCACTTACAACTCAATAGATTCTACCTTCCTGTAACGTTTCAGCCTGATTGGACCTTGTTTTCACACAAATGAACCCAGAATGATGTGAAATTGTGCTTCGTGCAACATAATTCTGGGTGCCATTTACAAACCATAAGTGCTAATGACTCCATTCCTTTTTGTGGTTGTAGGGGCTGTTGATTGGAGTACACTAAAACAAACCTGACCTCTCTAGGACATTCAGAAGCCAAGTTATAAGCCCACAAAGGTGTAACTGGACTACTTCTTTAAAGTGACACCAGGCCCGGTGACCTTTGGGACATGGTTTGACCCCCTATAGGAATGTGCGATCATCATGAAACGTTCAGATCACTTACAACTCAATAGATTCTACCTTCTTGTAACGTTTCAGCCTGATTGGACCTTGTTTTCACACAAATGGACCCAGAATGATGTGAAATTTTGCTTCGTGCAACATAATTCTGGGTGCCATTTACAAACCATAAGTGCTAATGACTCCATTCCTTTTTGTGGTTGTAGGGGCTGTTGATTGGAGTACACTAAAACAAACCTGATCTCTCTAGGACATTCAGAAGCCAAGTTATAAGCCCACAAATGTGTAACTGGACTACTTCTTTAAATTGACACCAGATCCGGTGACCTTTGGGACATGGTTTGACCCTCTTAGGAAAGTACTATCATCATGAAACGTTCAGATCACTTTCAACTCAATAGATTCTACCTTCATGTAACGTTTCAGCCTGATTGGACCTTGTTTTCACACAAATGAACCCAGAATGATGTGAAATTGTGCTTCGTGCAACATAATTCTGGGTGCCATTTACAAACCATAAGTGCTAATGACTCCATTCCTTTTTGTGGTTGTAGGGGCTGTTGATTGGAGTACACTAAAACAAACCTAACCTCTCTAGGACATTCAGAAGCCAAGTTATAAGCCCACAAAGATGTAACTGGACTACTTCTTTAAAGTGACACCAGGCCCGGTGACCTTTGGGACATGGTTTTACCCCCTATAGGAATGTGCGATCATCTTGAAACGTTCAGATCACTTACAACTCAATAGATTCTACCTTCTTGTAGCGTTTCAGCCTGATTGGACCTTGTTTTCACACAAATGAACCCAGAATGATGTGAAATTGTGCTTCGTGCAACATAATTCTGGGTGCCATTTACAAACCATAAGTGCTAATGACTCCATTCCTTTTTGTGGTTGTAGAGGCTGTTGATAGGAGTACACTAAAACAAACCTGATCTCTCTAGGACATTCAGAAGCCAAGTTATAAGCCCACAACTGTGTAACTGGACTACCTCTTTAAATTGACACCAGATCCGATGACATTTGGGACATGGTTTGACCCCCTTAGGAAAGTGCTATCATCATGAAATGTTCAGATCACTTACAACTCAATAGATTCTACCTTCCTGTAACATTGCAGCCTGATTGGACCTTGTTTTCACACAAATGAACCCAGAATGATGTGAAATTGTGCTTCGTGCAACATAATTCTGGGTGCCATTTACAAACCATAAGTGCTAATGACTCCATTCCTTTTTGTGGTTGTAGGGGCTGTTGATTGGAGTACATTAAAACAAACCTGATCTCTCTAGGCCATTCAGAAGCCAAGTCATAAGCCAACAAATGTGTAACTGGACTACTTCTTTAAATTGACACCAGATCCGGTGACATTTGGGACATGGTTTGACCCCCTTACGAAAGTGCTATCACCATGAAACGTTCAGATCACTTACAACTCAATAGATTCTACCTTCCTGTAACGTTTCAGCCTGATTGGACCTTGTTTTCACACAAATGAACCCAGAATGATGTGAAATTGTGCTTCGTGCAACATAATTCTGGGTGCCATTTACAAACCATAAGTGCTAATGACTCCATTCCTTTTTGTGGTTGTAGGGGCTCTTGATTGGAGTATACTAAAACAAACCTGATCTCTCTAGGACATTCAGAAGCCAAGTTATAAGCCCACAAATGTGTAACTGGACTACTTCTTTAAATTGACACCAGATCCGGTGAGCTTTGGGACATGGTTTGACCCCCTTAGGAAAGTGCTATCACCATGAAACGTTCAGATCACTTACAACTCAATAGATTCTACCTTCCTGTAACGTTTCAGCCTGATTGGACCTTGTTTTCACACAAATGAACCCAGAATGATGTGAAATTGTGCTTCGTGCAACATAATTCTGGGTGCCATTTACAAACCATAAGTGCTAATGACTCCATTCCTTTTTGTGGTTGTAGGGGCTGTTGATTGGAGTACACTAAAACAAACCTGACCTCTCTAGGACATTCAGAAGCCAAGTTATAAGCCCACAAAGGTGTAACTGGACTACTTCTTTAAAGTGACACCAGGCCCGGTGACCTTTGGGACATGGTTTGACCCCCTATAGGAATGTGCGATCATCATGAAACGTTCAGATCACTTACAACTCAATAGATTCTACCTTCTTGTAACGTTTCAGCCTGATTGGACCTTGTTTTCACACAAATGGACCCAGAATGATGTGAAATTGTGCTTCGTGCAACATAATTCTGGGTGCCATTTACAAACCATAAGTGCTAATGACTCCATTCCTTTTTGTGGTTGTAGGGGCTGTTGATTGGAGTACACTAAAACAAACCTGATCTCTCTAGGACATTCAGAAGCCAAGTTATAAGCCCACAAATGTGTAACTGGACTACTTCTTTAAATTGACACCAGATCCGGTGACCTTTGGGACATGGTTTGACCCCCTTAGGAAAGTGCTATCATCATGAAACGTTCAGATCACTTACAACTCAATAGATTCTACCTTCCTGTAACGTTTCAGCCTGATTGGACCTTGTTTTCACACAAATGAACCCAGAATGATGTGAAAATGTGCTTCGTGCAACATAATTCTGGGTGCCATTTAAAAACCATGAGTGCTAATGACTCCATTCCTTTTTGTGGTTGTAGGGGCTGTTGATTGGAGTACACTAAAACAAACCTGATCGCTCTAGGACATTCAGAAGCCAAGTTATAAGCCCACAAATGTGTAACTGGACTTCTTATTTAAAGTGACACCAGGCCCGGTGACCTTTGGGACATGGTTTGACCCCCTATAGGAATGTGTGATCATCATGAAACGTTCAGATCACTTACAACTCAATAGATTCTACCTTCTTGTAACGTTTCAGCCTGATTGGACCTTGTTTTCACACAAATGAACCCAGAATGATGTGAAATTGTGCTTCGTGCAACATAATTCTGGGTGCCATTTACAAACCATAAGTGCTAATGACTCCATTCCTTTTTGTGGTTGTAAGGGCTGTTGATTGGAGTACACTAAAACAAACCTGATCGCTCTAGGACATTCAGAAGCCAAGTTATAAGCCCACAAATGTGTAACTGGACTTCTTCTTTAAAGTGACACCAGGCCCGGTGACCTTTGGGACATGGTTTGACCCCCTATAGGAATGTGTGATCATCATGAAACGTTCAGATCACTTACAACTCAATAGATTCTACCTTCTTTTAACGTTTCAGCCTGATTGGACCTTGTTTTCACACAGATGGACCCAGAATGATGTGAAATTGTGCTTCGTGCAACATAATTCTGGGTGCCATTTACAAACCATAAGTGCTAATGACTCCATTCCTTTTTGTGGTTGTAGGGGCTGTTGATTGGAGTACACTAAAACAAACCTGATCTCTCTAGGACATTCAGAAGCCAAGTTATAAGCCCACAAATGTGTAACTGGACTACTTCTTTAAATTGACACCAGATCCGGTGACATTTGGGACATGGTTTGACCCCCTTAGGAAAGTGCTCATCATGAAACGTTCAGATCACTTACAACTCAATAGATTCTACCTTCCTGTAACGTTTCAGCCTGATTGGACCTTGTTTTCACACAAATGAACCCAGAACGATGTGAAATTGTGCTTCGTGCAACATAATTCTGGGTGCCATTTAAAAACCATAAGTGCTAATGACTCCATTCCTTTTTGTGGTTGTAGGGGCTCTTGATTGGAGTATACTAAAACAAACCTGATCTCTCTAGGACATTCAGAAGCCAAGTTATAAGCCCACAAATGTGTAACTGGACTACTTCTTTAAATTGACACCAGATCCGGTGAGCTTTGGGACATGGTTTGACCCCCTTAGGAAAGTGCTATCACCATGAAACGTTCAGATCACTTACAACTCAATAGATTCTACCTTCCTGTAACGTTTCAGCCTGATTGGACCTTGTTTTCACACAAATGAACCCAGAATGATGTGAAATTGTGCTTCGTGCAAAATAATTCTGGGTGCCATTTACAAACCATAAGTGCTAATGTATGGGATTAGATTTGTGCCAATAGGATCAAGAAAAACACTTTGGAGAGCAAACAAATTTTAAGACACTGAGAGAAAAAACCTTGGTTTCAAAAGAAAAACTTATGATCTGAATCAGATTCTTAAAATGATCAAGAAAATCACTGTGACGGTCAAACAAAAATTAAGAAATTGACAGAACAAAAATATTGACTAAAGGAAAAAAACATGTTTCAAAAGTAAAACTTACTATCTGAATAAACTTCTTAAAATGAGTAACAAAGTATGTTTCCTTTTTCTGTTTGCCTCAATGTGTTTTTGTTATCAATTTCCTTAGTTTTGTTCTCTCTGCTCAGAGCTTTGCTCTCACTACCAGATTTGCACTTACACTGTCTGGCTTTCTCCTTTGCAATCCCTGAGTTTTTGGTTGCAATTCTGACACAACCCTTTCGGGTGGGCGGGACTTCTGAGAAGTCCTCTACCATAGGACAGTGGTTTCTCTTGAGTGATGGTTCAGTGACCTGGAAGTGATGTAGCCTCCAAGACATTTTTTTTTCCCCACCTGGTCAACACCATGAATTTTGAGCCCCAAACAGGTTATTTCTGCTGTCTGTGGTGTCTACTGAGGATCTAAAGTGAGTATTGATAATATATTTTATCTTTTCTTAGTTCATCTGTAAGTTAAGCCACTTTTTAAGTTGGTTTTAACCAGATGCTAGCTCACTAGCTAGCTGCTAAGCAAGCCATTGTGCTAGCCTCAGGACAATGGACTATTGTTCCAGAGAGACGTATTAAAAACTCATCTTAACATATTCATTACTGGTTTCATGGAATTAATTATTGCAGTTTATGTTAATAAGTTTGCTAATTTTTCAGGAACCTGTGGAACATCAGAGACTTTGCAGCTACTGGAGCTAACCTGTGTACTGCTATTGCTACAGAGGAAGCAGCAGAAAGCTGAGCTAACAGGCTGTTTTGCAGGTAAATACTCTTTTAGTGGAACTGCAGGATTTTTATGGTATAACTCAGACAGAATCTACATGAGCTATTGTGGGAAGACATTTAAACTACATTTACATACAGATACATGTATTTTTTTATTCCATGTTACTTGGACGGGCTAAACAAGTTCATAGTTCTGCCTGCTCCTTTTTCAGTGAAACGAATGGATTTTATGATGTAACTCTGACTGAATAATTATCTAAGTGAGTATGTTTGATAATACATTTCTTTCCAGTATACAGATCTGACATTTGTTTGTCAGAACAAGACAAATCAGATTCAATGTGCTTTCTGTCACGTGCTCTGTATTCTCCATGAAAAGAATGTTATCCAGGACAGATAATCAATAATGAGTTAAATACATGCTTTTAATAAATTTTTACATAAAATCTATATTTTTGTCTAAAAGCTATTTTTTATTTATTTATTCTTTCTTTTCAGATTGAAAACTGCTGCATTGCATTACAATGGAAGTGCTACACAGCCACATGCATCAACTGCAGCTGGTGAGCTAAGACACACCATAGTGTACACAAAGTACACTGCAGACAAGGGATGTAAGAAAATATCAATATGACAATATATCGCGATGTATTTTCCCAGTAATATTGTATCGATATTCTCGAACTCTGTCTCTAAAATATCGATATGGCAATATATCGTGATATTTTTTCCTGAGATATTACATCCATTTTCAAAAGCAGTGTATCTAATTTTTGGAAGAATTTACATGCAAACATTTGTGTATTTTCTTTGTTTTTGGTGCATTTTAAATGTGGCCCGCTAGTTGGCAGCAGTGTGCATTGGGTTTTGTTTCCACCATTGAAATTTAAATCTCGCTATTATGGTTCAGAAACTCATGTTATATATGTTAAGTATCAGTTTGGACTGTTTATTGAATATTCCAACAATAAATTCTGTCAAAAATACACATCCCTACTGCAGACCAATCCCACCTCATGTAGTTCATATGCTGTATAATAAACCCACAGTGATGGTTATGGATAAATATCTGTACTAATGGTAATCTTTTTCCATTGTTTCCAGTTGACAAGCATATGGACCTATTGTTCGAGTCCGTGGTGGTGGATGCTCTATCATATCAGGAGTCGGTGGTGGTGGATGCTCTACCATATCAGGAGTCTGACTAAGTACCTGTGCCTGAACCTCTCTGTGTCTAGTTCAAAAGACCTGAAAGACCTGCTGTAAGCAGGCACAGGATAATATTTTAAAAGAACCTGTAAGGTGAGCAACACAACACAATATAAATCTTTATTATTATTGTACGCTGTACAGTTAGAATAAACTTGCATGCTCAGAAGCCACGTATGATTACATCGCCTACAGGTTGCCTGATGCTGAACTTCGGGCAGCTGCGTGCTCAGTGGAACAACCGCCTGTGGGAGGAGTCGTTGTGTTGCTGTTAGGAGTTTGGGTCGGAGTCCTGGGTTTGTGTTCCCTTTAATCTCTTCATTAGCCTTGCTAGTCACCATTGCAGAGCACCATGGAGAGGCTTACCTGAAAACTCTTCTCATGGGGCAGGCACATCCTCACACACCTGTAACCCCATCCTTGAATAAAAGCTGGTAGCTGGTCACTCATCAGAGTGTTTTAACCCATATCTAGCCCATGACTCTGCCGTTTTTCAAACTTACTGTAACCCAGAAGCTAGAACCTTAATGAGGTATTAACTAATTGGCTTACTAATATGATCCAACCTCAATTTAGATAAAATATAAAATATAAATTAAGGAAATTAACAATACTAATTAATAGATATCTAATTAACTAATAGATAATTTCATAATGAATTATTGGAAGGGTGAATAACTAAAATAACGAGTTTAATATTAAACATCGGTTAAAACAAGAATCTTGAACATCCCTAACAGAAACAGAAGAGGAAAGCTGTATACTATTGGTCCAGGTGGGAATCTGAAATTTCATTGGCTGAGAGAAATAAGTCCCGCCTCCGCGAAATAAAACCGTGCGACGCAGCTGAGCGAGAGGAGAGACAAACGGCTGTGCAGCACGCAGATACAGAAAGCAAAGACTGAGCGGTTAGAGAGAGAGAGAGAGAGAAAAAAAAACAACGGTCGAGGCCGTGAAGAACCCTGATTTGGGTGCCGCATAGATAGAGGGAGAGGCGGACTTGACTCCTTCTAATAAGAGCTAGGAACTTGGAACCAACGCGGTGAGTAAAGAAAAAAGAAGAGAAAAAGCTAACGATGCAACTTAAAAAAAAAGGAAACTTAAATAGCTTATCAAATTAATTCCATTCTTATAGATTTGTGTGGAGACGACAGAGTGAACCAATCCTCTGTAGGAGGGAACCGTTGGAGCGCGTTGGTGAGTGAATGAGATTAAATTCAGTAAATTATTAAATTCAAAAAGCTAATTACAGCAACCGAGGTGACAGCAGTGGGCTGCTAGACGTTAGATCCCAGGAGTTAACATCTCAAACTACCAGTTAACGGTGGTAGGGCATATAGGAGTTAACGGCTCAAACCGCCAGTTAACGGCGGTAGGGCATATGGGATTCCCAGGAGTTAACGGCTCAAACCGCCAGTTAATGGTGGTACGGCCTAGATGTGCAAGGTCCTCAGGGGCGTTATAGCTAACGCCATAGAATTAGCAATGCGTCCCTTAACCAAACATTTAATAATAAAAAAAATAGATAAATAAAAATAAATAAAAGCTAACTGATTAGGGAGGAATTATTTTACAAAGGTGGACCAAAGGACCAGAATTTATATTTTGTTGAATTTTGTTATAGAACATTTTATTTATTTATTTATTTATTTATTTATTTATTGTGTTACAGATATACAAGGTGTCACAATGCTGTATAGAAACACAACTAAATGTATCCTTGTTGTCATGAATGTATTTCTTGTTGAATAGTGTAGAGTAATAGAATCTAACTGAGCCTATTGAGCTGAAAAATTGTTGTCATATGTAATTATATTTCCAGAGCTACTGAGAATTATTTTAATGGACAATCAAATTGATGTTATGTTAGTTGAACTGTGAACCCAAACATGATTGGCTATGCCAATAGAGTGAAGCATTTGTTTAAGTCTGTAAGACTTTATGCTGTGATGTGACGAGAAGGGTCGATGCCAACTCGCTAACAGTCCTGTTGTTTACAGGCTGGGTTTTTTTTTTCCTTGGGTTTGATCCCGACTCCTATGATCACTCACTTGGAACGAGAACTGGATTTCTTCCTGACGAGGGAGATGGCGAGCCTTAACCACTGAACGAACCAGGACATCTCAAGTAACTGAAGAGCAGACTGCTCTCTTCTGTGAACAATCTCAACGGTGCGGTAGGAAAAAATCGCACCACCGGACTCTGACTTTCACCCCAAGCGTGGGGATTTGACTTGACGCCGGCTGACTTGTGACTCATATGATCAAATCTCATACCGAGCATTTTACTATTGTCGATTGTTTTCATCTGTTTTTGTGTGTTATCTTTATGTGTTATATTTCCCATTATTATTAAAATTTAGTATATAAACCGTTTCATGCTATACCCGTGACTCCAGTCATTCTTAAACAACCTCCAATTCTCCCCGAACCTAATTATTGGCCCATTTGTTTATTTTTTCTTTTAATTATCTTATTGTATCCTGTAATCCGGTTACATAAAACTTGGCGAGCCAGCCAGGAGAATTGTAGAGTTGTTACCTTAGCTAACCATTGACTGACATCATAAGAGTGCCTGGAGGTCACAGTGGTTTGCCATTTTGGCATTATTGGTACTTTTGAGTGTTTTAAAATGGAAGTTGTAAAAACAGAAAAGGTCAAGGTTTCAAATGCTGTTTTAATCAGTGGGTTAACTGATACAGACCTTGATAACGAAGTCTTTGGGTTTATGGAAGGATTCGGACCAGTTAACAGGCGCATTAAGTTACCAAACTGTGATCAGATTATTGTGGAGTTTCAACATGAAGCCACTGTTAAGGAATTAAAGAAACAATGTTTACCCTATGACAAACCTTGTACTAGGAACCCAGATGTTTTCTTTCATATTCAAGACCTAGCCAGCGCATACAGTCTAGAAACTAGCACATCTGCCACTGATGCCTATCTGTCAGAGCTCAGGGACATAGCTGCGCGTAGCAATCAATCATTTAAAGACCTTCTAATGGAGGAACTGGCAAAAATTGGGGAATCTTTAGGAAGGGATACCCATGCATCTGAACCAGTCACTGAACCAGAGCCAATGCTCCATAGTGACCAAGTTACATATTCCCTTCCTTTAACACCAGAAGTTAACTATATGAACAACTCAAAGGACAATTGTCCACCTACAGAGACTGGAAAACAAAACCCTTGCATTCCACCAAATCTTTTAAACACACCTGAGGTTCAGCGAGTTATTGTGGAACACATTGTTAAAAGCAGTGAGGTTATCCCTCCGCCTACTTCACAATACAGACTAAAACCGTTCTCAGGGCGAGTTCCACACCCTTCTTTTGAAACTGACTATGATACTTGGCGTAGTAGTGTAGTGTTATGCATAAATGATCCTTCACTCACCAAGTCCCAAATTGTACGAAGAATCGTGGAGAGTCTGTCAGCCCCAGCAGCGAGCATCGTTAAAGCTCTTAGTCCAAAATCCGACCCGGAAACGTACCTTGAACATCTCGATTCAGCTTACGCAGCTGTCGAAGACGGCGACGAGCTCTTTGCTCGCTTCTTAAACACAAACCAGGACAGTGGTGAAAAACCTTCCGATTACTTTCAGAGGTTATACACCTTGTTAAACCTAGTTATTCAGAGGAATGGAATTTCCTCCAGTGACGCCGACCAGCAGCTGCTCAAGCAGTTTTGCAGAGGCTGTTGGGACAGCTCGCTGATTTCAAACCTGCAACTCGAACAAAAGAAAGACAACCCGCCTCATTTTACAGCACTTCTCCTCAAACTGCGCACTGAAGAAGACAAACAGGCTACTAAAGCAGCACGCATGAAACAACACTTAGGGGCACAACGAACTAGAGTGTATTCAAATGTGCAAACAACATGCTCTCAGAGTAAAAACACTTGTGAACTGGAAATAGATGATAACTGTGATGACTTACGCAAACAAATCGCTGAGCTCAGGAGCCAAATTGCACAGCTTAAGGTTAACAACACAGATAAAAAGGCAAAGAAAACTCAAAAAGAGTCAAAACCCCGTGTGGGGACTAAAATTCCAGATGAGCCCAAACAGATTCAGCAGATAACAGCAGTGGTGCCCAGACCAAAGCCTGGATACTGTTTTAAGTGCGGAGAAGATGGGCACATAGCTTCTAGCTGTAGCAACGAGCCAAATCCAGCACTAGTTGCAACTAAAAGACTTGCTCTTAGACAGAAGCAGCGCGAGTGGGAGATGTCAAAGCCAATTGCTCAGTCTCCTCCTTTAAACCGGTAGAAGCTCCTATCGTGGGACAGATAGGTGCTAAAGTAGAACCAAGTCCCTCTAAGGAAAGGACAGAGAGACTTTTTTGCAAGCCAGTTCATGCTCATTCAGTGCCAAAACTTCCCAAAAGATTAGTGGGTGGGCGATGCACAGCTACAGTCTCAGTTAACAGTGTTGAATGTAATTGTTTACTGGATTCAGGGTCCCAGGTAACCACCATTGCCAATTCTTTTTACCAAGAACACTTACCTGACCTCTCAATTAAACCCATCAGTAATCTGTTAGAAGTCGAGGGCGCAAACGGTCAAGCAGTTCCTTATTTAGGATACATAGAGATAAGTGTCACATTTCCAAAAGAGCTCGATCAGTCTGGACTTGAGTTACCTACCCTTGCGTTAGTGGTTCCGGATATAAGCTCAAACTCTGATACACCACTACTCATTGGCACAAACACACTCGATCCTTTGTATGAGCAATTGTCTGCCAATAACTTACCTGATTCCAAGGCACTCTCTTATGGGTACCAACACGTGCTAAAAGCCTTAGCAGTCAGAAAAAAACAAAGCAAAGATGGACGAGTTGGTGTGGTGAAGCTTCGAGGGAGAACCCAAGAAGTTCTCCCTGCAAATAAAAAACTGTTACTAGAAGGGTTTATGCAACCCAGCCAAAACAAGCATGAGCCTTATGCACTCATTGAACAACCCACCAATGGTTCTCTACCAGGGGGTATAATTGTAGACTGTTGCCTCATTTCCTTACCTTCACATGGTCCATACAAAGTACCTGTTGTACTAAGAAACGAAACTAACCATGACATCACATTACCCACTAACTGTGTGATTGCTGAGTTAGTTAAAGCCGATCGTGTTATGCCATATCCAGAACCTGACAAAAGTGATCAGAAAGTACTTGCGGCGTGTAGTTCGCAGCAACAGACTTCACCTTCAAACCCTCCTCTCAGTTTTGACTTCGGTACTTCGCCCTTGTCCGAAGAATGGAAAGGGAGGATCACCAACAAACTTAACACTTACTCCGATGTGTTTTCGCACCACGATCTTGATTTTGGTCATACACAACAGATAAGACATCACATCAACTTAAAAGACGAGACCCCATTCAAACAGAAATCTCGGCCGATCCATCCACATGATTATGAAGCCGTGAGAAAACATTTGGAAGCCCTCTTGGAAACCGGTATAATAAGAGAGTCGGAGTCTCCATTTGCCTCACCAATAGTGGTAGTTCGGAAAAAGAATGGTGAGGTACGTCTATGTATAGACTATAGAAAGCTTAATCTGCAAACCATTCGCGACGCATATGCCCTGCCTAACTTGGAGGAGTCCTTTTCTGCTCTCGCTGGATCACAGTGGTTTTCTGTGATGGACCTCAAGTCAGGTTACTATCAAATAGAGATGTGTGAAAAGGATAAACCTAAAACTGCTTTTGTTTGCCCGTTTGGGTTTTATGAATTTAACCGTATGCCACAAGGAATAACAAATGCTCCAAGCACTTTCCAACGGGTTATGGAAAAGTGTATGAAGGACATTAATCTGAAGGAAGTGTTAGTTTTCCTAGATGACTTGATCGTCTTTTCCAACTCCTTGGAAGAACACGAAACCAGACTTTCTCACGTTCTTGAACGGCTTAGAGAATACGGACTCAAGCTATCACCAGATAAGTGTCGTTTTTTCCAGACATCTGTGCGTTATCTTGGACATATAGTATCTCGAGATGGCATAAAAACCGATCCAGATAAGGTGGAAGCACTCAAAACATGGCCGAAGCCTCAGACTTTGAAGGAACTCCAATCTTTCTTAGGATTTACCGGTTATTACCGACGCTTCGTTAAAGATTACTCAAATATTGTCAAGCCACTAACATCTCTCACGGCTGGTTATCCACCCAAACGGAAAAACTTTAAAACATCACCATGTAGATCAAAGTACTTGAACCCCAAAGAACCCTTTGGGAATCGTTGGAGCCAAGACTGTGAGAAGTCCTTTCAAACTATTATTGAAAAACTTACCACTTCGCCAGTTCTTGGCTACGCTGACGCAAAACTCCCATATCTAGTACACACAGATGCTAGTACGACCGGACTCGGTGCAGCGCTATACCAAGTGCAAAACGGTGTCACACAGGTAATCGCTTATGCAAGTCGCGGTTTAAGCTCTAGTGAAACTAGGTACCCTGCGCACAAGTTGGAGTTTCTAGCCTTAAAGTGGGCCATAACAGATAAGTTTCATGACTATTTGTATGGGAACACATTCACTGTCATTACTGATAATAATCCGTTAACTTACCTCTTAACAACGGCAAAACTCGATGCAACGAGCTATCGTTGGCTAGCTGCGTTGTCCACCTATAATTTTGACATCAGATACCGTGCAGGTACACAGAACGTTGACGCGGATGGCCTGTCTAGGAGGCTGCATGATAAACCTGAAGACAACTCAAAATTCACTGAGGAATGCCAACGACTAGATGAGTTCCGATCTCATCTTTTATCCTCTGTCAAAGAAGTCGAGCTTCAACTTCAAGCCGAAGCAGTGAAGGCAACATGCCAAAAGCACATGGTCTTGGATGAGACTGATTCTCCTTGTGGTTTAGTTCAGTCACTTGCCATGTCTGCAGCGGCCATTCCAGACCTATTCCAGTTGGAAGACAATAGTGACAGTTTCTTTGCTGTGCCCAAGTATAACCATGCTGACCTTGTCTCCTTGCAGAGGAAAGATCCAACCATTGGCCGAGTCATTCAGCTGCTTATGACTGACAATAAACCGCCAACTGATACTATTGCAGAACCCCCGGTGGTTCTTAACCTTTTGAGAGAGTGGAAACGGTTTGAGTTTCAAAATGATTTACTGTACCGGAGACGCCAATTAGGACCAGAGACATCATTGCAGTTAGTCTTGCCTGATTCATTACGTTCAACAGTCATGCAAAGCCTACATGATGATATGGGGCATCTTGGGGTTGAACGTACGACAGATCTCATTCTGTCCCGTTTTTACTGGCCAAGAATGGCTAGTGATATCGAAATCAAAGTTAAAACTTGCGAAAGATGTATCCGTCGGAAGGCCCTCCCTGACAAAGCTGCTCCAATGGTGAGTATTACCACCACCAGACATATGGAGTTAGTTTGCATGGATTTTCTCTCCATAGAACCAGACAGTAAGAACACTAAAGATGTCTTAGTGATTACAGACCATTTTACAAAGTATGCAGTGTCCATCCCAACCAAAGATCAGAAAGCCACCACCGTCGCGAAGAACCTGTGGGAACATTTTTTAGTCCACTACGGGTTTCCTGAGCGTCTTCATAGTGATCAGGGACGGGATTTCGAATCACGTACAATCAAGGAACTTTGTTCTTTACTTGGTATCCGTAAAGTCAGAACGAGCCCTTATCACCCTCGTGGCAACCCCGTTGAACGGTACAATCGTACATTACTCAGCATGTTGGGAACTTTACAAGCCACTGAGAAACATCACTGGCGCGATTTTGTAAAACCACTTACTCACTCGTACAATTGTACAAAAAATGACGTGACGGGATACTCTCCCTACGAGCTAATGTTCGGTAGGCAGCCTCGGTTGCCTATAGATATTGCCTTTGGGTTACCGCATTTGAACAAGCCCTCTATAACTCATTCTCAGTATGTTAAAGAACTGAAGAGTCATCTGGAACAGAGTTATGACATTGTCATAAAAAACTCTCAAAAAACAGCGAGGAAGAACAAAGAACGGTTCGACAGAAACATTCGTGAGTCCACACTAGGTGTGGGAGATCGTGTTTTAGTCCGAAATCTTCGCTTAAGAGAAAAGCATAAATTAGCAGACAAATGGGAGCAAACAGTGTATATAGTTCTCAAACAGATGGAAAACTTGCCAGTATACACTGTAAAACCAGAGAACGGAGAAGGACCCAACAGAACACTCCACAGAGATCTTTTACTGCCTTGTGGTTTTCTCTCTTCATTAGAAAATGAAACAGAACGCGTTACGAAACCTAGCAGACCTCATACAAGACAGAGTTCAGCCTTAGAACCTGACCCAGATGAGCCACTTGACGAAGAGGTAGATGAGTTTTATTACTCTGATCTTCCACAAGTGCTAAACCGACCATCCTATCAAATAGCGGTCACCTTGCCAAATAGGGAACTCATAGCAGATTCAGGACCGGTAAATAATATTCAACAACAAAACACACTATCCTTACACACAGGGGATCGCAAGGAACCAACCTTAGCTGGTAATGAAAATGCTGAATTGTCCTTACTTGACAAAGGCATCAACACCGAAACATTCTTACCTGACAGAATGAGTGAAACTGCGACATTCTTACCTGAAAGAGTGAAAGAAGCAGCAACATACTTACCTGAAAAAACGAAAAAAAACGAAGTATACTTACCTGACGTAGAAACGGGGGATGAAACTAACACAAACCTACCTCAATTGGATGGTGTCCTAAAGTCGCAGCAACGTGATGTAAGTTTTGAACCCATCATACACGATCAGACACATACATCTGAAAAGACCAAAGTCTTAGAGAATAGCTCATCAGCTCTGTCGGAAACAGAGAGCTCACTTCGTCCTGTCTCAGTTGAGAATCAAACCGAAACGGATGAGCATGATACTGTGCAACCAGAGATGTATGTCAGGAGATCTGAACGAAGTAGTCAGCCTCCTCAAAGACTAACTTACTCTCAATTGGGCAATCCACTAGTGACCGTAGTTAGGTCCCTTTTCCAAGGACTTAATAAAGCTTTTATTGACTCTCTTACTCAAGAAGTTGTGTACCCCGTAGAAACAATGCACAGGGACGTGCATGATATTTAATGGGGGAGGATGTAACCCAGAAGCTAGAACCTTAATGAGGTATTAACTAATTGGCTTACTAATATGATCCAACCTCAATTTAGATAAAATATAAAATATAAATTAAGGAAATTAACAATACTAATTAATAGATATCTAATTAACTAATAGATAATTTCATAATGAATTATTGGAAGGGTGAATAACTAAAATAACGAGTTTAATATTAAACATCGGTTAAAACAAGAATCTTGAACATCCCTAACAGAAACAGAAGAGGAAAGCTGTATACTATTGGTCCAGGTGGGAATCTGAAATTTCATTGGCTGAGAGAAATAAGTCCCGCCTCCGCGAAATAAAACCGTGCGACGCAGCTGAGCGAGAGGAGAGACAAACGGCTGTGCAGCACGCAGATACAGAAAGCAAAGACTGAGCGGTTAGAGAGAGAGAGAGAGAGAAAAAAAAACAACGGTCGAGGCCGTGAAGAACCCTGATTTGGGTGCCGCATAGATAGAGGGAGAGGCGGACTTGACTCCTTCTAATAAGAGCTAGGAACTTGGAACCAACGCGGTGAGTAAAGAAAAAAGAAGAGAAAAAGCTAACGATGCAACTTAAAAAAAAAAAAGGAAACTTAAATAGCTTATCAAATTAATTCCATTCTTATAGATTTGTGTGGAGACGACAGAGTGAACCAATCCTCTGTAGGAGGGAACCGTTGGAGCGCGTTGGTGAGTGAATGAGATTAAATTCAGTAAATTATTAAATTCAAAAAGCTAATTACAGCAACCGAGGTGACAGCAGTGGGCTGCTAGACGTTAGATCCCAGGAGTTAACATCTCAAACTACCAGTTAACGGTGGTAGGGCATATAGGAGTTAACGGCTCAAACCGCCAGTTAACGGCGGTAGGGCATATGGGATTCCCAGGAGTTAACGGCTCAAACCGCCAGTTAATGGTGGTACGGCCTAGATGTACAAGGTCCTCAGGGGCGTTATAGCTAACGCCATAGAATTAGCAATGCGTCCCTTAACCAAACATTTAATAATAAAAAAAATAGATAAATAAAAATAAATAAAAGCTAACTGATTAGGGAGGAATTATTTTACAAAGGTGGACCAAAGGACCAGAATTTATATTTTGTTGAATTTTGTTATAGAACATTTTATTTATTTATTTATTTATTTATTTATTTATTGTGTTACAGATATACAAGGTGTCACAATGCTGTATAGAAACACAACTAAATGTATCCTTGTTGTCATGAATGTATTTCTTGTTGAATAGTGTAGAGTAATAGAATCTAACTGAGCCTATTGAGCTGAAAAATTGTTGTCATATGTAATTATATTTCCAGAGCTACTGAGAATTATTTTAATAGACAATCAAATTGATGTTATGTTAGTTGAACTGTGAACCCAAACATGATTGGCTATGCCAATAGAGTGAAGCATTTGTTTAAGTCTGTAAGACTTTATGCTGCGATGTGACGAGAAGGGTCGATGCCAACTCGCTAACAGTCCTGTTGTTTACAGGCTGGGTTTTTTTTTTTCCTTGGGTTTGATCCCGACTCCTATGATCACTCACTTGGAACGAGAACTGGATTTCTTCCTGACGAGGGAGATGGCGAGCCTTAACCACTGAACGAACCAGGACATCTCAAGTAACTGAAGAGCAGACTGCTCTCTTCTGTGAACAATCTCAACGGTGCGGTAGGAAAAAATCGCACCACCGGACTCTGACTTTCACCCCAAGCGTGGGGATTTGACTTGACGCCGGCTGACTTGTGACTCATATGATCAAATCTCATACCGAGCATTTTACTATTGTCGATTGTTTTCATCTGTTTTTGTGTGTTATCTTTATGTGTTATATTTCCCATTATTATTAAAATTTAGTATATAAACCGTTTCATGCTATACCCGTGACTCCAGTCATTCTTAAACAACCTCCAATTCTCCCCGAACCTAATTATTGGCCCATTTGTTTATTTTTTCTTTTAATTATCTTATTGTATCCTGTAATCCGGTTACATTACGTTCTCATGTTCTATGCAGATCTATGGGAATTCTTTCCTTGAAGCTCCTGATCACACAACCATACTGGCAGTCGGCTTACCCACTACCTTCTGCTCACCCGCTTGCTACTCATGCTGTCATTCTCCCAGACTTCTGGTTGTTTCGCCACCATTCTGCTGTCTCCCGTCTGCGCTACAATTTTAGACCGTAAGTACCTAAACTTTTCCTTTTGTAAGTCATTCTTTAGTCATTACTAACACTCAATTTTACCTCAGGGCCTTCTGATCTTTAAACACTAAAACCTGTGGCTCCATCTCTGTGGTGTTTCTCAGACTCTGTAAGCTACCTGCACAGTCTAAGAAAACCCTGACCTGTTGCCTCTTACTAACCTCTGCTCTTCCTCGCAGAAGCTTCTGGTTCCTGATCTCCAGCTGTTACCTCTTCAGTCATCCGTCAAACATTTTAATAAACTGTTTTTAGCTCATTTGTCTCCTGAGTTTCTCTGCATGAAGGTCAGGTTGTTGCAAAAATCATGACATCAGCAATTACTTTGCACCACTCTGTTAAACAGCTGATATTAATTTCAAGTGTATCTTTAAAAATACATTGAATGTCAAAGTGAATGAAAGGCATCCATTCAGCTTTCGGTGTCTAATGCAGGATTTTATGGACAGGCACCAAAACAGGAAATTTATAAATTGAGATGTATTTACTAAATCAGGTAAACCGTAATAAAACACTAATGTTTAAAGTCCGGAGGAGGGAGGAAGGCTTTATAGCAGGGGTATTCAATTCTAGTCCTGGATGGCTGGTATCCAGCACGTTTTAGTTGTTTCCCTGCTCCAACACACTTGAATCAGTGGTTGAATTACCTGTGCAGCAGCTCTGCAGAAGCCTGTTAATTATCTGCTGACTGAAATCAGGTGTATTGAAACAGAGTTAAAACTAAAACATGCTGGATACCGGCCCTCCAGGCCCAGAAGTAAATACTCCTGCTTTATAGGCACAGAGAACTCCCATCAGGATCCTGGAGACGGCACAAAGAGATGACGACATGAGTGTGCCCTCCCAGATCACACCAACACCACCTGACCACATGGAGAAATGTGTCTGTAAGAAAGAAAAACTGGTGATGTAAGAGATTAAACAAAAACTACGAACAAAATCAATTTTACAGTTGTTTAACCTGCTGAGCATCGTCTCCCCAAAGAGCTGCACAAAGGTGCAACTGGCTCAGAACCAGGGTGCTCCGTTATGCAGGTGGTCACCTCCTCCTGCTGACACCCGAGGATTACCTACAACAAAGGGAAAACTGATATCAATAAGGAAATAATTAAATCAGAGCTAAAAGTTTAATTTTAGTGTGACGTTTGAGATTGTGGGAAATACCATTACCATACCATACCATACCATTTTATTTATAAAGCGCATTCAACATGGCATTACAACCAGACAAGGCGCTGTACATTAAAAGATTACAGTTAATTAACACGTACAGAATGACATTTAAAGCATAGTTTATAAGAAAAAAAATGAAAACAAGAAAATAATAGAACTAACAGTCGTAAAACACTAAAAACACAAAAGGAATGTGAAACAACAGATAAAAACATATGAAAGAACCACAGTAATACAGATGTTAATTATAGTTCATTCTATTGTAGAAAGAATGCAGATGTCGAAAGTGGTCCATGACTATGTATTATATGCAAGGTTGAAGTAGTGAGTTTTCATGCGAGATTTAAAAATGCTAATTGTTGGTGCTTGCCTCACTAGTAGTGGTAATGCATTCCACAGCTTGGGAGCACAGACAGAGAAAGCCCTTTCTCCACGGCTTTTCAGACGTGCGTTTGGAAGAGCTAGGAGGAGCTTATCTTCAGACCTGAGAGCACGAGGCGGATTGTAGTAATGGACGAGTTGACACAGATATGGAGGAGCTTGACTGTTCAGGGATTTATAAGTGAGAAGCATGATTTTGAAATTGATCCTGAGATGAACGGGCAACCAGTGGAGAGATTTTAGAATTGGTGTAATGTGCTGTCTTCTGTCAACTCCAGTCAGGAACCTAGCTGCTGAATTCTGGACTAGCTGAAGTCTAGATTGAGCTGCTTTACTGATGCCGTATAAGCAGGAGTTGGAGTAATCCAGCCGTGAAGTGATGAAAGTGTGGACTACTGATTTGAGAAGACGGAGACTCAGGATGTGCTTAAGTTTAGAGATACGCCTGAGGTGGTAAAAACATGATTTTACTGTGTTATTGACCTGAGCATCCATCTTCAGAGCCTGGTCTATTTTAACTCCAAGGTTGGAAATTACAGTGGAGACATTAGGTGAGAGATAGTTGAGGTCAGGTAGATGAGTAGCCGGGATGCTGTGAGGATTAAAAACGATTACTTCTGTTTTGGAGTCATTCAGATGGAGGAAGTTATCGGCAAGCCAAAGCTTAACATTATCGATACAATCTGACAGAACTTGCATTGATTGAGTTGGCTTGAATGAAAAGTAGATCTGACAGTCATCAGCGTAAAGATGGTATGAGACAGCGTGCCTTCTGAAAATGGCTCCTAAGGGCAGTATATAGAGGTTAAATAGTAACGGGCCGAGTATTGAACCTTGTGGGACACCCCAACGGAGTGGTTGTGACTCGGATGAACAGCCATCCAACATGACCCTAGCGGACCTGTTATAAAAGTATGACCTGAACCAATCTAGGGCTGAACCAGAAATGCCAGCCCAAGTCTGAAGTCTGGTGATCAAGATGTTATGATCGATCGTGTCAAATGCTGCTGATAGATCCAAAAGTAGCAGAACCACATGGAAACCTGAATCTAAAGCGAGAAAAATGTCATTAAACACCCGAACATGAGCAGTTTCAGTGCTGTGCTGTTTTCTGAAACCAGATTGAAAAATGTCCATTACCTGATTGTCATTTAGATGTGTCAGCATCTGTTCATACACTATTTTCTCAAGGACCTTAGATAAAAACGGTAATTTGGAAATTGGTCGGAGATTAGAGTAATCAGTGGGGTCGAGACAAGGTTTTTTCAAGATTGGCTGAAGAACGGCGTGTTTAAAGGCAGAGGGAACTTCAGCCAGTGTCAAGCTACTATTTAAGATGTCTAGCACATTATGGCTAATGAAAGGAAAAACCTCTTTCAGGAGACGAGGTGGGATAACATCTTCTGGGGAGCCAGACGGTTTCATGGCAGCAACAGTTTTTTCTAGATAGGGCAGAGAGATGGGCTGAAAGCTTTGAAGTTGCACATGAGGGGGAATGACTGAATCAGGAACATGGTTGGTTTGGTGAATCTGAGCTCTGATTACACTAATCTTATTTAAGAAAAACTGCAGGATTTGGTTACACAAGTCAGCAGACGCAGAGGAAAATAGTTTTGTAACTGGTGAAAGCACTGCATTCATAGTTTTATATAACATACCTTGATTATTAGAATTAGCCGTTACGATGCTTGCAAAAAATCGATTTCTTGCGCCTCTGACTGCTCTTTGGTACTGAGACCACGCCTCTCTCATGGATTCAAAGGATACAGTAAGCCTGTCTTTTATCCATTTACGTTCCAGTCTTCTGGCATGTTGTCTCATGGAACGAGTTTGCTCGTTCAGCCATGGGTCAGGTCGGGATGTATTTCGCCTTGATTTTAATGGAGCGACAATATCCAAAGCAGCCAGACAGGATGAATCAAGCGCATGAAGTAATCCCTCAACAACAGTAAATTCATCAGTAGATTGAAATGGAGCTGAATTCAAAGCAAGAATAGCAGCAAAATGTGCAGCAGTATTGGGTCTGATTGTTCGAGAGAAGCTGGGACGGAAACACTCAACACGAGAGGCAGAGTCTAAGTTCATATTAAACACAACTGGTGAGTGATCAGAAAAAGTTGTAGGTAGAATGCCAAGATCACTAATTTGCAGCCCATGACAAAAAATCAGGTCTAGTGTGTGTGTATGACCATGAGTGGGTCCATTAACACGTTGGGACATGCTAAATGAGTCAATAAGATCTAAGAAATCCTTTACCAAAGGTTTGTCAGGACAGCAGACATGAATATTAAAATCACCCAGCAAGAGTATTTTTCCATATCTGCAGGAGACGTCTGCCAGGAAGTTTGCAAATTCATTAAGAAAATCCTTGTTATAGGGTGGTGGACGGTAAATGAGTGCACATAACAATGGAGAGGAACGTCCCAATTCAAACAAACTTAATTCAAAAGACAATGGAGTTGATTGATGGGAAATCGGTGTGCAGACAAGATCTGATTTGAATATAGTCAATAGACCTCCGCCCCGGCGCTGTGCTCTTGGAATGTTAATGAAGGAGCATCCAGGAGGTAACATTTCAACAATAGCAGCTGAATCTCCAGGGGTTAACCATGATTCAGTGGCGCATAGAACAGACAAGCTATTGTTCAGGAAGAATTCCTTCAGAATAAAAGTTTTATTTCCAACCGATCTGGCGTTGATCAGTGCAAAGCGAGTCGACTGCTTTCCCGATGGAAGAGAAAGTCCGGCTCCATCAAATCTTGCAATATACTGTAGGTTGGCCAGATTTATTCCCCGCTGATTGTGCCGTCCAAAACGAGAGCGGCGAAAACGAGAGCGGGAGGGCAACCCGGTGGAACCCATAGAAACAACAGGCACCAAGCACCCACCTCGAGCATCAGGGGAACTCCGAAAGCACCGCTCCTTTCCCCATACGCAGTAATCTGATGTGATTAGGCGATCTCCACATCTCCCCCGATTGTGTGCCGCAAGCTGGTCAGCAGCGGTCGGCCGCCGGATCATCCGCGGTTCCGAAGCACGCATACAGCGCTTGGCTCCGTGAGCACCCAGCTGGAGAATCATCCCCACATCCCACGCACTCGCGCAGCTCTCAGCTCCGTGAGCTCCCAACTGGCCGGTCATCCACACCTCAGACACATCCATGTAACATTCAGCTCCATGTCCTCCCGGTAGCAGCGAGATCAGCTCGACTCGATTGAGATGCCGATGGATCCGGGACATCACAGTCACGGAGCAGCGCTCCGATATGGCTTCGCCACGCCGGATCCTTCGGAGCTGAACAAAGAAGCCGCCTCGTTTCCCCCGCTTCTTTTTCCACGGTCTCCGGGGCAGCGGTAAACCGACGGGCAGCACAAGCCCGGAAGCTGGGCTAACGTCAGTCTCCAGCGGCGGTGGGAAAGCGTGGAGCAACACAGGCTCTGCAGCTGGGTTCGCGTCAGTCTCCAGCGGCGGTGGAAAAAGGTGTCCCGCATTAGAGTTCTGAAAATCATCCATTCTAGAGCGGATCGAGAGCAGGAAGTCCCGATCATACACCAGCAGAGAATCGGCACTGCATATGGAAAAAATACAAGAATACAATAGAAAAACAAAAAAGGTTGGGAGCTGAGCAGACACGCAGCCGGTCATGGGCGCCATCTTGCAGGAAAATAAATGTGGACATTATGATTTTCTATTGTGGGATCAGTACCTTGGGCGTTTCTCTGTAGCAACATTTTGTCTGGCTGACAATGAAGTAAAAAAGTCACCAGTTGAGGCAGAGTTAGACTACATTACTCCAGCTAAGCTAAATGTAGCTAAAATAGACACTAGTCACCAGACTATGGTTACTATAGATTTACTAGAGAGTTACATCATATAATCCATTCGTTTCACTGAAAAAGGAGCAGGCAGAACTATGAACTTGTTTAGCCCGTCCAAGTAACATGGAATAAAAAATACATGTATCTGTATGTAAATGTAGTTTAAAAGTCTTCCCACAATAGCTCATGTAAATTCTGAGTTATACCATAAAAGTCCTGCAGTTCCACTAAAAGAGTATTTACCTGCAAAACAGCCTGTTAGCTCAGCTTTCTGCTGCTTCCTCTGTAGCAAGTTAGCAGTACACAGGTTAGCTCTAATAGCTGCAAAGTCTCTGATGTTCCACAGGTTCCTGAAAAATTAGCAAACTTATTAACATAAACCGCAATAATTTATTCCATGAAACCAGTAATGAATATGTTAAGATGAGTTTTTAATACGTCTCTCTGGAACAATAGTCCATTGTCCTGAGGCTAGCACAATGGCTTGCTTAGCAGCTAGCTAGTGAGCTAGCGTCTGGTTAAAACCAACTTAAAAAGTGGCTTAACTTACAGATGAACTAAGAAAAGATAAAATATATTATCAATACTCACTTTAGATCCTCAGTAGACACCACAGACAGCAGAAATAACCTGTTTGGGGCTCAAAATTCATGTTGTTGACCAGGTGGAAAAAAATGTCTTGGAGGCTACATCACTTCCAGGTCAAGAGAAACCACTGTCCTATGGGAGAGGACTTCTCAGAAGTCCCGCCCACCCGAAAGGGTTGTGTCAGAATTGCAACCAAAAACTCAGGGATTGCAAAGGAGAAAGCCAGACAGTGTAAGTGCAAATCTGGTAGTGAGAGCAAAGCTCTGAGCAGCGAGAACAAAACTAAGGAAATTGATAACAAAAACACATAGAGGCAAACAGAAAAAGGAAACATACTTTGTTACTCATTTTAAGAAGTTGATTCAGATAGTAAGTTTTACTTTTGAAACATGTTTTTTTCCTTTAGTCAATATTTTTGTTCTGTCAATTTCTTAATTTTTGTTTGACCGTCAAAGTGTTTTTCTTGATCATTTTAAGAATCTGATTCAGATCGTAAGTTTTTCTTTTGAAACCAAGGTTTTTTCTCTCAATGTCTTAAAATTTGTTTGCTCTCCAAAGTGTTTTTCTTGATCCTATTGGCACAAATCTAATCCCATACTAATGACTCCATTCCTTTTTGTGGTTGTAGGGGCTGTTGATTGGAGTACACTAAAACAAACCTGACCTCTCTAGGACATTCAGAAGCCAAGTTATAAGCCCACAAAGGTGTAACTGGACTACTTCTTTAAAGTGACACCAGGCCCGGTGACCTTTGGGACATGGTTTGACCCCCTATAGGAATGTGCGATCATCATGAAACGTTCAGATCACTTACAACTCAATAGATTCTACCCTCCTGTAACGTTTCAGCCTGATTGGACCTTGTTTTCACACAAATGAACCCAGAATGATGTGAAATTGTGCTTCGTGCAACATAATTCTGGGTGCCATTTACAAACCATAAGTGCTAATGACTCCATTCCTTTTTGTGGTTGTAGGGGCTGTTGATTGGAGTACACTAAAACAAACCTGATCTCTCTAGGACATTCAGAAGCCAAGTTATAAGCCCACAAATGTGTAACTGAACTACTTCTTTAAAGTGACACCAGGCCCGGTGACCTTTGGGACATGGTTTGACCCCCCTATAGGAATGTGCGAACATCATGAAACGTTCAGATCACTTACAACTCAATAGATTCTACCTTCTTGTAACGTTTCAGCCTGATTGGACCTTGTTTTCACACAAATGAACCCAGAATGATGTGAAATTGTGCTTCGTGCAACATAATTCTGGGTGCCATTTACAAACCATAAGTGCTAATGACTCCATTCCTTTTTGTGGTTGTAGGGGATGTTGGTTGGAGTACATTAAAATAAACCTGATCTCTCTAGGACATTCAGAAACCAAGTTATAATCCCTCAAAGGTGTAATTGGACTACTTCTTTAAAGTGACACCAGGCCCGGTGACCTTTGGGACATGGTTTGACCCCCTATAGGAATGTGTGATCATCATGAAACGTTCAGATCACTTACAGCTCAATAGATTCTAACTTCTTGTAACGTTTCAGCCTGATTGGACCTTGTTTTCACACAAATGGACCCAGAATGATGTGAAATTGTGCTTCGTGCAACATAATTCTGGGTGCCATTTACAAACCATAAGTGCTAATGACTCCATTCCTTTTTGTGGTTGTAGGGGCTGTTGATTGGAGTACACTAAAACAAACCTGATCTCTCTAGGACATTCAGAAGCCAAGTTATAAGCCCACAAATGTGTAACTGGACTACTTCTTTAAAGTGACACCAGATCCGGTGACCTTTGGGACATGGTTTGACCCCCTAAGGAAAGTGCTATCATCATGAAACGTTCAGATCACTTACAACTCAATAGATTCTACCTTCCTGTAACGTTTCTGCCTGATTGGACCTTGTTTTCACACAAATGAACCCAGAATGATGTGAAATTGTGCTTCGTTCAACATAATTCTGGGTGCCATTTACAAACCATAAGTGCTAATGACTCCATTCCTTTTTGTGGTTGTAGGGGCTGTTGATTGGAGTACATTAAAACAAACCTGATCTCTCTAGGACATTCAGAAGCCAAGTTATAAGCCCACAAATGTGTAACTGGACTACTTCTTTAAATTGACACCAGATCCGGTGACCTTTGGGACATGGTTTGACCCCCTTAGGAAAGTGCTATCATCATGAAACGTTCAGATCACTTACAACTCAATAGATTCTACCTTCTTGTAGCGTTTCAGCCTGATTGGACCTTGTTTTCACACAAATGGACCCAGATTGATGTGAAATTGTGCTTCGTGCAACATAATTCTGGGTGCCATTTACAAACAATAAGTGCTAATGACTCCATTCCTTTTTGTGGTTGTAGGGGCTTTTGATTGGAGTACACTAAAACAAACCTGATCTCTCTAGGACATTCAGAAGCCAAGTTATAAGCCCACAAATGTGTAACTGGACTACTTCTTTAAATTGACACCAGATCCGGTGACCTTTGGGACATGGTTTGACCTCCTTAGGAAAGTGCTATCATCATGAAATGTTCAGATCACTTACAACTCAATATACTCTACCCTCCTGTAACGTTTCAGCCTGATTGGACCTTGTTTTCACACAAATGAACCCAGAATGATGTGAAATTGTGCTTCGTGCAACATAATTCTGGGTGCCATTTACAAACCATAAGTGCTAATGACTCCATTCCTTTTTGTGGTTGTAGGGGCTGTTGATTGGAGTACACTAAAACAAACCTGATCTCTCTAGGACATTCAGAAGCCAAGTTATAAGCCCACAAATGTGTAACTGGACTACTTCTTTAAATTGACACCAGATCCGGTGACCTTTGGGACATGGTTTGACCCCCTTAGGAAAGTACTATCATCATGAAACGTTCAGATCACTTACAACTCAATAGATTCTACCTTCATGTAACGTTACAGCCTGATTGGACCTTGTTTTCACACAAATGAACCCAGAATGATGTGAAATTGTGCTTCGTGCAACATAATTCTGGGTGCCATTTACAAACCATAAGTGCTAATGACTCCATTCCTTTTTGTGGTTGTAGGGGCTGTTGATTGGAGTACACTAAAACAAACCTGATCGCTCTAGGACATTCAGAAGCCAAGTTATAAGCCCACAAATGTGTAACTGGACTTCTTCTTTAAAGTGACACCAGGCCCGGTGACCTTTGGGACATGGTTTGACCCCCTATAGGAATATGTGATCATCATGAAACGTTCAGATCACTTACAACTCAATAGATTCTACCTTCTTGTAATGTTTCAGCCTGATTGGACCTTGTTTTCACACAAATGGACCCAGAATGATGTGAAATTGTGCTTCGTGCAACATAATTCTGGGTGCCATTTACAAACCATAAGTGCTAATGACTCCATTCCTTTTTGTGGTTGTAGGGGCTGTTGATTGGAGTACACTAAAACAAACCTAACCTCTCTAGGACATTCAGAAGCCAAGTTATAAGCCCACAAAGATGTAACTGGACTACTTCTTTAAAGTGACACCAGGCCCGGTGACCTTTGGGACATGGTTTTACCCCCTATAGGAATGTGCGATCATCTTGAAACGTTCAGATCACTTACAACTCAATAGATTCTACCTTCTTGTAGCGTTTCAGCCTGATTGGACCTTGTTTTCACACAAATGGACCCAGAATGAAGTGAAATTGTGCTTCGTGCAACATAATTCTGGGTGCCATTTACAAACCATAAGTGCTAATGACTACATTCCTTTTTGTGGTTGTAGGGGCTGTTGATAGGAGTACACTAAAACAAACCTGATCTCTCTAGGACATTCAGAAGCCAAGTTATAAGCCCACAACTGTGTAACTGGACTACTTCTTTAAATTGACACCAGATCCGATGACATTTGGGACATGGTTTGACCCCCTTAGGAAAGTGCTATCATCATGAAACGTTCAGATCACTTACAACTCAATAGATTCTACCTTCCTGTAACATTGCAGCCTGATTGGACCTTGTTTTCACACAAATGAACCCAGAATGATGTGAAATTGTGCTTCGTGCAACATAATTCTGGGTGCCATTTACAAACCATAAGTGCTAATGACTCCATTCCTATTTGTGGTTGTAGGGGCTGTTGATTGGAGTACTAAAACAAACCTGATCTCTCTAGGACATTCAGAAGCCAAGTTAAAAGCCCACAAATGTGTAACTGGACTTCTTCTTTAAAGTGACACCAGGCCCGGTGACCTTTGGGACATGGTTTGACCCCCTATAGGAATGTGTGATCATCATGAAACGTTCAGATCACTTACAACTCAATAGATTCTACCTTCTTGTAACGTTTCAGCCTGATTGGACCTTGTTTTCACACAAATGAACCCAGAATGATGTGAAATTGTGCTTCGTGCAACATAATTCTGGGTGCCATTTACAAACCATAAGTGCTAATGACTCCATTCCTTTTTGTGGTTGTAGGGGATGTTGGTTGGAGTACATTAAAATAAACCTGATCTCTCTAGGACATTCAGAAACCAAGTTATAATCCCTCAAAGGTGTAATTGGACTACTTCTTTAAAGTGACACCAGGCCCGGTGACCTTTGGGACATGGTTTGACCCCCTATAGGAATGTGTGATCATCATGAAACGTTCAGATCACTTACAGCTCAATAGATTCTAACTTCTTGTAACGTTTCAGCCTGATTGGACCTTGTTTTCACACAAATGGACCCAGAATGATGTGAAATTGTGCTTCGTGCAACATAATTCTGGGTGCCATTTACAAACCATAAGTGCTAATGACTCCATTCCTTTTTGTGGTTGTAGGGGCTGTTGATTGGAGTACACTAAAACAAACCTGATCTCTCTAGGACATTCAGAAGCCAAGTTATAAGCCCACAAATGTGTAACTGGACTACTTCTTTAAAGTGACACCAGATCCGGTGACCTTTGGGACATGGTTTGACCCCCTAAGGAAAGTGCTATCATCATGAAACGTTCAGATCACTTACAACTCAATAGATTCTACCTTCCTGTAACGTTTCTGCCTGATTGGACCTTGTTTTCACACAAATGAACCCAGAATGATGTGAAATTGTGCTTCGTTCAACATAATTCTGGGTGCCATTTACAAACCATAAGTGCTAATGACTCCATTCCTTTTTGTGGTTGTAGGGGCTGTTGATTGGAGTACATTAAAACAAACCTGATCTCTCTAGGACATTCAGAAGCCAAGTTATAAGCCCACAAATGTGTAACTGGACTACTTCTTTAAATTGACACCAGATCCGGTGACCTTTGGGACATGGTTTGACCCCCTTAGGAAAGTGCTATCATCATGAAACGTTCAGATCACTTACAACTCAATAGATTCTACCTTCTTGTAGCGTTTCAGCCTGATTGGACCTTGTTTTCACACAAATGGACCCAGATTGATGTGAAATTGTGCTTCGTGCAACATAATTCTGGGTGCCATTTACAAACAATAAGTGCTAATGACTCCATTCCTTTTTGTGGTTGTAGGGGCTTTTGATTGGAGTACACTAAAACAAACCTGATCTCTCTAGGACATTCAGAAGCCAAGTTATAAGCCCACAAATGTGTAACTGGACTACTTCTTTAAATTGACACCAGACCCGGTGACCTTTGGGACATGGTTTGACCTCCTTAGGAAAGTGCTATCATCATGAAATGTTCAGATCACTTACAACTCAATATATTCTACCCTCCTGTAACGTTTCAGCCTGATTGGACCTTGTTTTCACACAAATGAACCCAGAATGATGTGAAATTGTGCTTCGTGCAACATAATTCTGGGTGCCATTTACAAACCATAAGTGCTAATGACTCCATTCCTTTTTGTGGTTGTAGGGGCTGTTGATTGGAGTACACTAAAACAAACCTGATCTCTCTAGGACATTCAGAAGCCAAGTTATAAGCCCACAAATGTGTAACTGGACTACTTCTTTAAATTGACACCAGATCCGGTGACCTTTGGGACATGGTTTGACCCCCTTAGGAATGTACGATCATCATGAAACGTTCAGATCACTTACAACTCAATAGATTCTACCTTCATGTAACGTTACAGCCTGATTGGACCTTGTTTTCACACAAATGAACCCAGAATGATGTGAAATTGTGCTTCGTGCAACATAATTCTGGGTGCCATTTACAAACCATAAGTGCTAATGACTCCATTCCTTTTTGTGGTTGTAGGGGCTGTTGATTGGAGTACACTAAAACAAACCTGATCGCTCTAGGACATTCAGAAGCCAAGTTATAAGCCCACAAATGTGTAACTGGACTTCTTCTTTAAAGTGACACCAGGCCCGGTGACCTTTGGGACATGGTTTGACCCCCTATAGGAATATGTGATCATCATGAAACGTTCAGATCACTTACAACTCAATAGATTCTACCTTCTTGTAATGTTTCAGCCTGATTGGACCTTGTTTTCACACAAATGGACCCAGAATGATGTGAAATTGTGCTTCGTGCAACATAATTCTGGGTGCCATTTACAAACCATAAGTGCTAATGACTCCATTCCTTTTTGTGGTTGTAGGGGCTGTTGATTGGAGTACACTAAAACAAACCTAACCTCTCTAGGACATTCAGAAGCCAAGTTATAAGCCCACAAAGATGTAACTGGACTACTTCTTTAAAGTGACACCAGGCCCGGTGACCTTTGGGACATGGTTTTACCCCTTATAGGAATGTGCGATCATCTTGAAACGTTCAGATCACTTACAACTCAATAGATTCTACCTTCTTGTAGCGTTTCAGCCTGATTGGACCTTGTTTTCACACAAATGGACCCAGAATGAAGTGAAATTGTGCTTCGTGCAACATAATTCTGGGTGCCATTTACAAACCATAAGTGCTAATGACTACATTCCTTTTTGTGGTTGTAGGGGCTGTTGATAGGAGTACACTAAAACAAACCTGATCTCTCTAGGACATTCAGAAGCCAAGTTATAAGCCCACAACTGTGTAACTGGACTACTTCTTTAAATTGACACCAGATCCGATGACATTTGGGACATGGTTTGACCCCCTTAGGAAAGTGCTATCATCATGAAACGTTCAGATCACTTACAACTCAATAGATTCTACCTTCCTGTAACATTGCAGCCTGATTGGACCTTGTTTTCACACAAATGAACCCAGAATGATGTGAAATTGTGCTTCGTGCAACATAATTCTGGGTGCCATTTACAAACCATAAGTGCTAATGACTCCATTCCTTTTTGTGGTTGTAGGGGCTGTTGATTGGAGTACATTAAAACAAACCTGATCTCTCTAGGCCATTCAGAAGCCAAGTTATAAGCCCACAAATGTGTAACTGGACTACTTCTTTAAATTGACACCAGATCCGGTGACATTTGGGACATGGTTTGACCCCCTTACGAAAGTGCTATCATCATGAAACGTTCAGATCACTTACAACTCAATAGATTCTACCTTCCTGTAACGTTTCAGCCTGATTGGACCTTGTTTTCACACAAATGAACCCAGAATGATGTGAAATTGTGCTTCGTGCAACATAATTCTGGGTGCCATTTACAAACTATAAGTGCTAATGACTCCATTCCTTTTTGTGGTTGTAGGGGCTCTTGATTGGAGTATACTAAAACAAACCTGATCTCTCTAGGACATTCAGAAGCCAAGTTATAAGCCCACAAATGTGTAACTGGACTACTTCTTTAAATTGACACCAGATCCGGTGAGCTTTGGGACATGGTTTGACCCCCTTAGGAAAGTGCTATCACCATGAAACGTTCAGATCACTTACAACTCAATAGATTCTACCTTCCTGTAACGTTTCAGCCTGATTGGACCTTGTTTTCACACAAATGGACCCAGAATGATGTGAAATTGTGCTTCGTGCAACATAATTCTGGGTGCCATTTACAAACCATAAGTGCTAATGACTCCATTCCTTTTTGTGGTTGTAGGGGCTGTTGATTGGAGTACATTAAAACAAACCTGATCTCTCTAGGCCATTCAGAAGCCAAGTTATAAGCCCACAAATGTGTAACTGGACTACTTCTTTAAATTGACACCAGATCCGGTGACATTTGGGACATGGTTTGACCCCCTTACGAAAGTGCTATCATCATGAAACGTTCAGATCACTTACAACTCAATAGATTCTACCTTCCTGTAACGTTTCAGCCTGATTGGACCTTGTTTTCACACAAATGAACCCAGAATGATGTGAAATTGTGCTTCGTGCAACATAATTCTGGGTGCCATTTACAAACTATAAGTGCTAATGACTCCATTCCTTTTTGTGGTTGTAGGGGCTCTTGATTGGAGTATACTAAAACAAACCTGATCTCTCTAGGACATTCAGAAGCCAAGTTATAAGCCCACAAATGTGTAACTGGACTACTTCTTTAAATTGACACCAGATCCGGTGAGCTTTGGGACATGGTTTGACCCCCTTAGGAAAGTGCTATCACCATGAAACGTTCAGATCACTTACAACTCAATAGATTCTACCTTCCTGTAACGTTTCAGCCTGATTGGACCTTGTTTTCACACAAATGAACCCAGAATGATGTGAAATTGTGCTTCGTGCAACATAATTCTGGGTGCCATTTACAAACCATAAGTGCTAATGACTCCATTCCTTTTTGTGGTTGTAGGGGCTGTTGATTGGAGTACACTAAAACAAACCTGACCTCTCTAGGACATTCAGAAGCCAAGTTATAAGCCCACAAAGGTGTAACTGGACTACTTCTTTAAAGTGACACCAGGCCCGGTGACCTTTGGGACATGGTTTGACCCCCTATAGGAATGTGCGATCATCATGAAACGTTCAGATCACTTACAACTCAATAGATTCTACCTTCTTGTAACGTTTCAGCCTGATTGGACCTTGTTTTCACACAAATGGACCCAGAATGATGTGAAATTTTGCTTCGTGCAACATAATTCTGGGTGCCATTTACAAACCATAAGTGCTAATGACTCCATTCCTTTTTGTGGTTGTAGGGGCTGTTGATTGGAGTACACTAAAACAAACCTGATCTCTCTAGGACATTCAGAAGCCAAGTTATAAGCCCACAAATGTGTAACTGGACTACTACTTTAAATTGACACCAGATCCGGTGACCTTTGGGACATGGTTTGACCCCCTTAGGAAAGTACTATCATCATGAAACGTTCAGATCACTTACAACTCAATAGATTCTACCTTCATGTAACGTTTCAGCCTGATTGGACCTTGTTTTCACACAAATGAACCCAGAATGATGTGAAATTGTGCTTCGTGCAACATAATTCTGCGTGCCATTTACAAACCATAAGTGCTAATGACTCCATTCCTTTTTGTGGTTGTAGGGGCTGTTGATTGGAGTACACTAAAACAAACCTAACCTCTCTAGGACATTCAGAAGCCAAGTTATAAGCCCACAAAGATGTAACTGGACTACTTCTTTAAAGTGACACCAGGCCCGGTGACCTTTGGGACATGGTTTTACCCCCTATAGGAATGTGCGATCATCTTGAAACGTTCAGATCACTTACAACTCAATAGATTCTACCTTCTTGTAGCGTTTCAGCCTGATTGGACCTTGTTTTCACACAAATGAACCCAGAATGATGTGAAATTGTGCTTCGTGCAACATAATTCTGGGTGCCATTTACAAACCATAAGTGCTAATGACTCCATTCCTTTTTGTGGTTGTAGAGGCTGTTGATAGGAGTACACTAAAACAAACCTGATCTCTCTAGGACATTCAGAAGCCAAGTTATAAGCCCACAACTGTGTAACTGGACTACCTCTTTAAATTGACACCAGATCCGATGACATTTGGGACATGGTTTGACCCCCTTAGGAAAGTGCTATCATCATGAAATGTTCAGATCACTTACAACTCAATAGATTCTACCTTCCTGTAACATTGCAGCCTGATTGGACCTTGTTTTCACACAAATGAACCCAGAATGATGTGAAATTGTGCTTCGTGCAACATAATTCTGGGTGCCATTTACAAACCATAAGTGCTAATGACTCCATTCCTTTTTGTGGTTGTAGGGGCTGTTGATTGGAGTACATTAAAACAAACCTGATCTCTCTAGGCCATTCAGAAGCCAAGTCATAAGCCAACAAATGTGTAACTGGACTACTTCTTTAAATTGACACCAGATCCGGTGACATTTGGGACATGGTTTGACCCCCTTACGAAAGTGCTATCATCATGAAACGTTCAGAACACTTACAACTCAATAGATTCTACCTTCCTGTAACGTTTCAGCCTGATTGGACCTTGTTTTCACACAAATGAACCCAGAATGATGTGAAATTGTGCTTCGTGCAACATAATTCTGGGTGCCATTTACAAACCATAAGTGCTAATGACTCCATTCCTTTTTGTGGTTGTAGGGGCTCTTGATTGGAGTATACTAAAACAAACCTGATCTCTCTAGGACATTCAGAAGCCAAGTTATAAGCCCACAAATGTGTAACTGGACTACTTCTTTAAATTGACACCAGATCCGGTGAGCTTTGGGACATGGTTTGACCCCCTTAGGAAAGTGCTATCACCATGAAACGTTCAGATCACTTACAACTCAATAGATTCTACCTTCCTGTAACGTTTCAGCCTGATTGGACCTTGTTTTCACACAAATGAACCCAGAATGATGTGAAATTGTGCTTCGTGCAACATAATTCTGGGTGCCATTTACAAACCATAAGTGCTAATGACTCCATTCCTTTTTGTGGTTGTAGGGGCTGTTGATTGGAGTACACTAAAACAAACCTGATCGCTCTAGGACATTCAGAAGCCAAGTTATAAGCCCACAAATGTGTAACTGGACTTCTTATTTAAAGTGACACCAGGCCCGGTGACCTTTGGGACATGGTTTGACCCCCTATAGGAATGTGTGATCATCATGAAACGTTCAGATCACTTACAACTCAATAGATTCTACCTTCTTGTAACGTTTCAGCCTGATTGGACCTTGTTTTCACACAAATGAACCCAGAATGATGTGAAATTGTGCTTCGTGCAACATAATTCTGGGTGCCATTTACAAACCATAAGTGCTAATGACTCCATTCCTTTTTGTGGTTGTAAGGGCTGTTGATTGGAGTACACTAAAACAAACCTGATCGCTCTAGGACATTCAGAAGCCAAGTTATAAGCCCACAAATGTGTAACTGGACTTCTTCTTTAAAGTGACACCAGGCCCGGTGACCTTTGGGACATGGTTTGACCCCCTATAGGAATGTGTGATCATCATGAAACGTTCAGATCACTTACAACTCAATATATTCTACCTTCTTTTAACGTTTCAGCCTGATTGGACCTTGTTTTCACACAGATGGACCCAGAATGATGTGAAATTGTGCTTCGTGCAACATAATTCTGGGTGCCATTTACAAACCATAAGTGCTAATGACTCCATTCCTTTTTGTGGTTGTAGGGGCTGTTGATTGGAGTACACTAAAACAAACCTGATCTCTCTAGGACATTCAGAAGCCAAGTTATAAGCCCACAAATGTGTAACTGGACTACTTCTTTAAATTGACACCAGATCCGGTGACATTTGGGACATGGTTTGACCCCCTTAGGAAAGTGCTCATCATGAAACGTTCAGATCACTTACAACTCAATAGATTCTACCTTCCTGTAACGTTTCAGCCTGATTGGACCTTGTTTTCACACAAATGAACCCAGAATGATGTGAAATTGTGCTTCGTGCAACATAATTCTGGGTGCCATTTACAAACCATAAGTGCTAATGACTCCATTCCTTTTTGTGGTTGTAAGGGCTGTTGATTGGAGTACACTAAAACAAACCTGATCGCTCTAGGACATTCAGAAGCCAAGTTATAAGCCCACAAATGTGTAACTGGACTTCTTCTTTAAAGTGACACCAGGCCCGGTGACCTTTGGGACATGGTTTGACCCCCTATAGGAATGTGTGATCATCATGAAACGTTCAGATCACTTACAACTCAATATATTCTACCTTCTTTTAACGTTTCAGCCTGATTGGACCTTGTTTTCACACAGATGGACCCAGAATGATGTGAAATTGTGCTTCGTGCAACATAATTCTGGGTGCCATTTACAAACCATAAGTGCTAATGACTCCATTCCTTTTTGTGGTTGTAGGGGCTGTTGATTGGAGTACACTAAAACAAACCTGATCTCTCTAGGACATTCAGAAGCCAAGTTATAAGCCCACAAATGTGTAACTGGACTACTTCTTTAAATTGACACCAGATCCGGTGACATTTGGGACATGGTTTGACCCCCTTAGGAAAGTTCTCATCATGAAACGTTCAGATCACTTACAACTCAATAGATTCTACCTTCCTGTAACGTTTCAGCCTGATTGGACCTTGTTTTCACACAAATGAACCCAGAACGATGTGAAATTGTGCTTCGTGCAACATAATTCTGGGTGCCATTTAAAAACCATAAGTGCTAATGACTCCATTCCTTTTTGTGGTTGTAGGGGCTCTTGATTGGAGTATACTAAAACAAACCTGATCTCTCTAGGACATTCAGAAGCCAAGTTATAAGCCCACAAATGTGTAACTGGACTACTTCTTTAAATTGACACCAGATCCGGTGAGCTTTGGGACATGGTTTGACCCCCTTAGGAAAGTGCTATCACCATGAAACGTTCAGATCACTTACAACTCAATAGATTCTACCTTCCTGTAACGTTTCAGCCTGATTGGACCTTGTTTTCACACAAATGAACCCAGAATGATGTGAAATTGTGCTTCGTGCAACATAATTCTGGGTGCCATTTTCAAACCATAAGTGCTAATGACTCCATTCCTTTTTGTGGTTGTAGGGGCTGTTGATTGGAGTATACTTAAACAAACCTGATCTCTCTAGGACATTCAGAAGCCAAGTTATAAGCCCACAAATGTGTAACTGGACTACTTCTTTAAATTGACACCAGATCCGGTGAGCTTTGGGACATGGTTTGACCCCCTTAGGAAAGTGCTATCACCATGAAACGTTCAGATCACTTACAACTCAATAGATTCTACCTTCCTGTAACGTTTCAGCCTGATTGGACCTTGCTTTCACACAAATGAACCCAGAATGATGTGAAATTGTGCTTCGTGCAACATAATTCTGGGTGCCATTTACAAACCATAAGTGCTAATGACTCCATTCCTTTTTGTGGTTGTAGGGGCTGTTGATTGGAGTACACTAAAACAAACCTGACCTCTCTAGGACATTCAGAAGCCAAGTTATAAGCCCACAAAGGTGTAACTGGACTACTTCTTTAAAGTGACACCAGGCCCGGTGACCTTTGGGACATGGTTTGACCCCCTATAGGAATGTGCGATCATCTTGAAACGTTCAGATCACTTACAACTCAATAGATTCTACCTTCTTGTAGCGTTTCAGCCTTATTGGACCTTGTTTTCACACAAATGGACCCAGAATGATGTGAAATTTTGCTTCGTGCAACATAATTCTGGGTGCCATTTACAAACCATAAGTGCTAATGACTCCATTCCTTTTTGTGGTTGTAGGGGCTGTTGATTGGAGTACACTAAAACAAACCTGATCTCTCTAGGACATTCAGAAGCCAAGTTATAAGCCCACAAATGTGTAACTGGACTACTTCTTTAAATTGACACCAGATCCGGTGACCTTTGGGACATGGTTTGACCCCCTTAGGAAAGTACTATCATCATGAAACGTTCAGATCACTTACAACTCAATAGATTCTACCTTCATGTAACGTTTCAGCCTGATTGGACCTTGTTTTCACACAAATGAACCCAGAATGATGTGAAATTGTGCTTCGTGCAACATAATTCTGGGTGCCATTTACAAACCATAAGTGCTAATGACTCCATTCCTTTTTGTGGTTGTAGGGGCTGTTGATTGGAGTACACTAAAACAAACCTAACCTCTCTAGGACATTCAGAAGCCAAGTTATAAGCCCACAAAGATGTAACTGGACTACTTCTTTAAAGTGACACCAGGCCCGGTGACCTTTGGGACATGGTTTTACCCCCTATAGGAATGTGCGATCATCTTGAAACGTTCAGATCACTTACAACTCAATAGATTCTACCTTCTTGTAGCGTTTCAGCCTTATTGGACCTTGTTTTCACACAAATGAACCCAGAATGATGTGAAATTGTGCTTCGTGCAACATAATTCTGGGTGCCATTTACAAACCATAAGTGCTAATGACTCCATTCCTTTTTGTGGTTGTAGAGGCTGTTGATAGGAGTACACTAAAACAAACCTGATCTCTCTAGGACATTCAGAAGCCAAGTTATAAGCCCACAACTGTGTAACTGGACTACCTCTTTAAATTGACACCAGATCCGATGACATTTGGGACATGGTTTGACCCCCTTAGGAAAGTGCTATCATCATGAAATGTTCAGATCACTTACAACTCAATAGATTCTACCTTCCTGTAACATTGCAGCCTGATTGGACCTTGTTTTCACACAAATGAACCCAGAATGATGTGAAATTGTGCTTCGTGCAACATAATTCTGGGTGCCATTTACAAACCATAAGTGCTAATGACTCCATTCCTTTTTGTGGTTGTAGGGGCTGTTGATTGGAGTACATTAAAACAAACCTGATCTCTCTAGGCCATTCAGAAGCCAAGTCATAAGCCAACAAATGTGTAACTGGACTACTTCTTTAAATTGACACCAGATCCGGTGACATTTGGGACATGGTTTGACCCCCTTACGAAAGTGCTATCATCATGAAACGTTCAGATCACTTACAACTCAATAGATTCTACCTTCCTGTAACGTTTCAGCCTGATTGGACCTTGTTTTCACACAAATGAACCCAGAATGATGTGAAATTGTGCTTCGTGCAACATAATTCTGGGTGCCATTTACAAACCATAAGTGCTAATGACTCCATTCCTTTTTGTGGTTGTAGGGGCTGTTGATTGGCATATACTAAAACAAATCTGATCTCTCTAGGACATTCAGAAGCCAAGTTATAAGCCCACAAATGTGTAACTGGACTACTTTTTTAAATTGACACCAGATCCGGTGACCTTTGGGACATGGTTTGACCCCCTTAGGAAAGTGCTATCATCATGAAACGTTCAGATCACTTACAACTCAATAGATTCTACCTTCCTGTAACGTTTCAGCCTGATTGGACCTTGTTTTCACACAAATGAACCCAGAATGATGTGAAAATGTGCTTCGTGCAACATAATTCTGGGTGCCATTTAAAAACCATGAGTGCTAATGACTCCATTCCTTTTTGTGGTTGTAGGGGCTGTTGATTGGAGTACACTAAAACAAACCTGATCGCTCTAGGACATTCAGAAGCCAAGTTATAAGCCCACAAATGTGTAACTGGACTTCTTATTTAAAGTGACACCAGGCCCGGTGACCTTTGGGACATGGTTTGACCCCCTATAGGAATGTGTGATCATCATGAAACGTTCAGATCACTTACAACTCAATAGATTCTACCTTCTTGTAACGTTTCAGCCTGATTGGACCTTGTTTTCACACAAATGAACCCAGAATGATGTGAAATTGTGCTTCGTGCAACATAATTCTGGGTGCCATTTACAAACCATAAGTGCTAATGACTCCATTACTTTTTGTGGTTGTAAGGGCTGTTGATTGGAGTACACTAAAACAAACCTGATCGCTCTAGGACATTCAGAAGCCAAGTTATAAGCCCACAAATGTGTAACTGGACTTCTTCTTTAAAGTGACACCAGGCCCGGTGACCTTTGGGACATGGTTTGACCCCCTATAGGAATGTGTGATCATCATGAAACATTCAGATCACTTACAACTCAATAGATTCTACCTTCTTTTAACGTTTCAGCCTGATTGGACCTTGTTTTCACACAGATGGACCCAGAATGATGTGAAATTGTGCTTCGTGCAACATAATTCTGGGTGCCATTTACAAACCATAAGTGCTAATGACTCCATTCCTTTTTGTGGTTGTAGGGGCTGTTGATTGGAGTACACTAAAACAAACCTGATCTCTCTAGGACATTCAGAAGCCAAGTTATAAGCCCACAAATGTGTAACTGGACTACTTCTTTAAATTGACACCAGATCCGGTGACATTTGGGACATGGTTTGACCCCCTTAGGAAAGTGCTCATCATGAAACGTTCAGATCACTTACAACTCAATAGATTCTACCTTCCTGTAACGTTTCAGCCTGATTGGACCTTGTTTTCACACAAATGAACCCAGAACGATGTGAAATTGTGCTTCGTGCAACATAATTCTGGGTGCCATTTAAAAACCATAAGTGCTAATGACTCCATTCCTTTTTGTCGTTGTAGGGGCTCTTGATTGGAGTATACTAAAACAAACCTGATCTCTCTAGGACATTCAGAAGCCAAGTTATAAGCCCACAAATGTGTAACTGGACTACTTCTTTAAATTGACACCAGATCCGGTGAGCTTTGGGACATGGTTTGACCCCCTTAGGAAAGTGCTATCACCATGAAACGTTCAGATCACTTACAACTCAATAGATTCTACCTTCCTGTAACGTTTCAGCCTGATTGGACCTTGTTTTCACACAAATGAACCCAGAATGATGTGAAATTGTGCTTCGTGCAACATAATTCTGGGTGCCATTTACAAACCATAAGTGCTAATGACTCCATTCCTTTTTGTGGTTGTAGGGGCTGTTGATTGGAGTACACTAAAACAAACCTGACCTCTCTAGGACATTCAGAAGCCAAGTTATAAGCCCACAAAGGTGTAACTGGACTACTTCTTTAAAGTGACACCAGGCCCGGTGACCTTTGGGACATGGTTTGACCCCCTATAGGAATGTGCAATCATCATGAAACGTTCGGATCACTTACAACTCAATAGATTCTACCTTCTTGTAACGTTTCAGCCTGATTGGACCTTGTTTTCACACAAATGGACCCAGAATGATGTGAAATTGTGCTTCGTGCAACATAATTCTGGGTGCCATTTACAAACCATAAGTGCTAATGACTCCATTCCTTTTTGTGGTTGTAGGGGCTGTTGATTGGAGTACACTAAAACAAACCTGACCTCTCTAGGACATTCAGAAGCCAAGTTATAAGCCCACAAAGGTGTAACTGGACTACTTCTTTAAAGTGACACCAGGCCCGGTGACCTTTGGGACATGGTTAGACCCCCTATAGGAAAGTGCTATCATCATGAAACGTTCAGATCACTTACAACTCAATAGATTCTACCTTCCTGTAACGTTTCTGCCTGATTGGTCCTTGTTTTCACACTAATGAACCCAGAATGATGTGAACTTGTGCTTTGTGCAACATAATTCTGGGTGCCATTTACAAACCATAAGTGCTAATGACTCCATTCCTTTTTGTGGTTGTAGGGGCTGTTGATTGGAGTACATTAAAACAAACCTGACCTCTCTAGGACATTCAGAAGCCAAGTTATAAGCCCACAAATGTGTAACTGGACTACTTCTTTAAATTGACACAAGATCCGGTGACATTTGGGACATGGTTTGACCCCCTTAGGAAAGTGCTATCATCATGAAACGTTCAGATCACTTACAACTCAATAGATTCTACCTTCCTGTAACGTTTCAGCCTGATTGGACCTTGTTTTCACACAAATGAACCCAGAATGATGTGAAATTGTGCTTCGTGCAACATAATTCTGGGTGCCATTTAAAAACCATAAGTGCTAATGACTCCATTCCTTTTTGTGGTTGTAGGGGCTGTTGATTGGCGTATACTAAGACAAACCTGATCTCTCTAGGACATTCAGAAGCCAAGTTATAAGCCCACAAATGTGTAACTGGACTACTTCTTTAAATTGACACCAGATCCGGTGACCTTTGGGACATGGTTTGACCCCCTTAGGAAAGTGCTATCATCATGAAACGTTCAGATCACTTACAACTCAATAGATTCTACCTTCTTGTAGCGTTTCAGCCTGATTGGACCTTGTGTTCACACAAATGGACCCAGATTGATGTGAAATTGTGCTTCGTGCAACATAATTCTGGGTGCCATTTACAAACAATAAGTGCTAATGACTCCTTTCCTTTTTGTGGTTGTAGGGGCTTTTGATTGGAGTACACTAAAACAAACCTGATCTCTCTAGGACATTCAGAAGCCAAGTTATAAGCCCACAAATGTGTAACTGGACTACTTCTTTAAATTGACACCAGATCCGGTGACCTTTGGGACATGGTTTGACCTCCTTAGGAAAGTGCTATCATCATGAAATGTTCAGATCACTTACAACTCAATAGATTCTACCCTCCTGTAACGTTTCAGCCTGATTGGACCTTGTTTTCACACAAATGAACCCAGAATGATGTGAAATTGTGCTTCGTGCAACATAATTCTGGGTGCCATTTACAAACCATAAGTGCTAATGACTCCATTCCTTTTTGTGGTTGTAGGGGCTGTTGATTGGAGTACACTAAAACAAACCTGATCTCTCTAGGACATTCAGAAGCCAAGTTATAAGCCCACAAATGTGTAACTGAACTACTTCTTTAAAGTGACACCAGGCCCGGTGACCTTTGGGACATGGTTTGACCCCCCTATAGGAATGTGCGATCATCATGAAACGTTCAGATCACTTACAACTCAATAGATTCTACCTTCTTGTAACGTTTCAGCCTGATTGGACCTTGTTTTCACACAAATGGACCCAGAATGATGTGAAATTGTGCTTCGTGCAACATAATTCTGGGTGCCATTTACAAACCATAAGTGCTAATGACTCCATTCCTTTTTGTGGTTGTAGGGGCTGTTGATTGGAGTACACTAAAACAAACCTGATCTCTCTAGGACATTCAGAAGCCAAGTTATAAGCCCACAAATGTGTAACTGGACTACTTCTTTAAATTGACACCAGATCCGGTGACCTTTGGGACATGGTTTGACCCCCTTAGGAAAGTGCTATCATCATGAAACGTTCAGATCACTTACAACTCAATAGATTCTACCTTCTTGTAGCGTTTCAGCCTGATTGGACCTTGTGTTCACACAAATGGACCCAGATTGATGTGAAATTGTGCTTCGTGCAACATAATTCTGGGTGCCATTTACAAACAATAAGTGCTAATGACTCCTTTCCTTTTTGTGGTTGTAGGGGCTTTTGATTGGAGTACACTAAAACAAACCTGATCTCTCTAGGACATTCAGAAGCCAAGTTATAAGCCCACAAATGTGTAACTGGACTACTTCTTTAAATTGACACCAGATCCGGTGACCTTTGGGACATGGTTTGACCTCCTTAGGAAAGTGCTATCATCATGAAATGTTCAGATCACTTACAACTCAATAGATTCTACCCTCCTGTAACGTTTCAGCCTGATTGGACCTTGTTTTCACACAAATGAACCCAGAATGATGTGAAATTGTGCTTCGTGCAACATAATTCTGGGTGCCATTTACAAACCATAAGTGCTAATGACTCCATTCCTTTTTGTGGTTGTAGGGGCTGTTGATTGGAGTACACTAAAACAAACCTGATCTCTCTAGGACATTCAGAAGCCAAGTTATAAGCCCACAAATGTGTAACTGAACTACTTCTTTAAAGTGACACCAGGCCCGGTGACCTTTGGGACATGGTTTGACCCCCCTATAGGAATGTGCGATCATCATGAAACGTTCAGATCACTTACAACTCAATAGATTCTACCTTCTTGTAACGTTTCAGCCTGATTGGACCTTGTTTTCACACAAATGGACCCAGAATGATGTGAAATTGTGCTTCGTGCAACATAATTCTGGGTGCCATTTACAAACCATAAGTGCTAATGACTCCATTCCTTTTTGTGGTTGTAGGGGCTGTTGATTGGAGTACACTAAAACAAACCTGATCTCTCTAGGACATTCAGAAGCCAAGTTATAAGCCCACAAATGTGTAACTGGACTACTTCTTTAAATTGACACCAGATCCGGTGACCTTTGGGACATGGTTTGACCCCCTTAGGAAAGTGCTATCATCATGAAACGTTCAGATCACTTACAACTCAATAGATTCTACCTTCCTGTAACGTTTCAGCCTGATTGGACCTTGTTTTCACACAAATGAACCCAGAATGATGTGAAAATGTGCTTCGTGCAACATAATTCTGGGTGCCATTTAAAAACCATGAGTGCTAATGACTCCATTCCTTTTTGTGGTTGTAGGGGCTGTTGATTGGAGTACACTAAAACAAACCTGATCGCTCTAGGACATTCAGAAGCCAAGTTATAAGCCCACAAATGTGTAACTGGACTTCTTATTTAAAGTGACACCAGGCCCGGTGACCTTTGGGACATGGTTTGACCCCCTATAGGAATGTGTGATCATCATGAAACGTTCAGATCACTTACAACTCAATAGATTCTACCTTCTTGTAACGTTTCAGCCTGATTGGACCTTGTTTTCACACAAATGAACCCAGAATGATGTGAAATTGTGCTTCGTGCAACATAATTCTGGGTGCCATTTACAAACCATAAGTGCTAATGACTCCATTCCTTTTTGTGGTTGTAAGGGCTGTTGATTGGAGTACACTAAAACAAACCTGATCGCTCTAGGACATTCAGAAGCCAAGTTATAAGCCCACAAATGTGTAACTGGACTTCTTCTTTAAAGTGACACCAGGCCCGGTGACCTTTGGGACATGGTTTGACCCCCTATAGGAATGTGTGATCATCATGAAACGTTCAGATCACTTACAACTCAATAGATTCTACCTTCTTTTAACGTTTCAGCCTGATTGGACCTTGTTTTCACACAGATGGACCCAGAATGATGTGAAATTGTGCTTCGTGCAACATAATTCTGGGTGCCATTTACAAACCATAAGTGCTAATGACTCCATTCCTTTTTGTGGTTGTAGGGGCTGTTGATTGGAGTACACTAAAACAAACCTGATCTCTCTAGGACATTCAGAAGCCAAGTTATAAGCCCACAAATGTGTAACTGGACTACTTCTTTAAATTGACACCAGATCCGGTGACATTTGGGACATGGTTTGACCCCCTTAGGAAAGTGCTCATCATGAAACGTTCAGATCACTTACAACTCAATAGATTCTACCTTCCTGTAACGTTTCAGCCTGATTGGACCTTGTTTTCACACAAATGAACCCAGAACGATGTGAAATTGTGCTTCGTGCAACATAATTCTGGGTGCCATTTAAAAACCATAAGTGCTAATGACTCCATTCCTTTTTGTGGTTGTAGGGGCTCTTGATTGGAGTATACTAAAACAAACCTGATCTCTCTAGGACATTCAGAAGCCAAGTTATAAGCCCACAAATGTGTAACTGGACTACTTCTTTAAATTGACACCAGATCCGGTGAGCTTTGGGACATGGTTTGACCCCCTTAGGAAAGTGCTATCACCATGAAACGTTCAGATCACTTACAACTCAATAGATTCTACCTTCCTGTAACGTTTCAGCCTGATTGGACCTTGTTTTCACACAAATGAACCCAGAATGATGTGAAATTGTGCTTCGTGCAACATAATTCTGGGTGCCATTTACAAACCATAAGTGCTAATGACTCCATTCCTTTTTGTGGTTGTAGGGGCTGTTGATTGGAGTACACTAAAACAAACCTGACCTCTCTAGGACATTCAGAAGCCAAGTTATAAGCCCACAAAGGTGTAACTGGACTACTTCTTTAAAGTGACACCAGGCCCGGTGACCTTTGGGACATGGTTTGACCCCCTATAGGAATGTGCAATCATCATGAAACGTTCAGATCACTTACAACTCAATAGATTCTACCTTCTTGTAACGTTTCAGCCTGATTGGACCTTGTTTTCACACAAATGGACCCAGAATGATGTGAAATTGTGCTTCGTGCAACATAATTCTGGGTGCCATTTACAAACCATAAGTGCTAATGACTCCATTCCTTTTTGTGGTTGTAGGGGATGTTGGTTGGAGTACATTAAAATAAACCTGATCTCTCTAGGACATTCAGATGCCAAGTTATAAGCCCACAGAGATGTAACTGGACTACTTCTTTAAAGTGACACCAGGCCCGGTGACCTTTGGAACATGGTTTTACCCCCTATAGGAATGTGCGATCATCTTGAAACGTTCAGATCACTTACAACTCAATAGATTCTACCTTCCTGTAACGTTTCAGCCTGATTGGACCTTGTTTTCACACAAATGGACCCAGAATGATGTGAAATTGTGCTTCGTGCAACATAATTCTGGGTGCCATTTACAAACCATAAGTGCTAATGACTCCATTCCTTTTTGTGGTTGTAGGGGCTGTTGATTGGAGTACACTAAAACAAACCTGACCTCTCTAGGACATTCAGAAGCCAAGTTATAAGCCCACAAAGGTGTAACTGGACTACTTCTTTAAAGTGACACCAGGCCCGGTGACCTTTGGGACATGGTTAGACCCCCTATAGGAAAGTGCTATCATCATGAAACGTTCAGATCACTTACAACTCAATAGATTCTACCTTCCTGTAACGTTTCTGCCTGATTGGTCCTTGTTTTCACACTAATGAACCCAGAATGATGTGAACTTGTGCTTTGTGCAACATAATTCTGGGTGCCATTTACAAACCATAAGTGCTAATGACTCCATTCCTTTTTGTGGTTGTAGGGGCTGTTGATTGGAGTACATTAAAACAAACCTGACCTCTCTAGGACATTCAGAAGCCAAGTTATAAGCCCACAAATGTGTAACTGGTCTACTTCTTTAAATTGACACAAGATCCGGTGACATTTGGGACATGGTTTGACCCCCTTAGGAAAGTGCTATCATCATGAAACGTTCAGATCACTTACAACTCAATAGATTCTACCTTCCTGTAACGTTTCAGCCTGATTGGACCTTGTTTTCACACAAATGAACCCAGAATGATGTGAAATTGTGCTTCGTGCAACATAATTCTGGGTGCCATTTAAAAACCATAAGTGCTAATGACTCCATTCCTTTTTGTGGTTGTAGGGGCTGTTGATTGGCGTATACTAAGACAAACCTGATCTCTCTAGGACATTCAGAAGCCAAGTTATAAGCCCACAAATGTGTAACTGGACTACTTCTTTAAATTGACACCAGATCCGGTGACCTTTGGGACATGGTTTGACCCCCTTAGGAAAGTGCTATCATCATGAAACGTTCAGATCACTTACAACTCAATAGATTCTACCTTCTTGTAGCGTTTCAGCCTGATTGGACCTTGTGTTCACACAAATGGACCCAGATTGATGTGAAATTGTGCTTCGTGCAACATAATTCTGGGTGCCATTTACAAACAATAAGTGCTAATGACTCCTTTCCTTTTTGTGGTTGTAGGGGCTTTTGATTGGAGTACACTAAAACAAACCTGATCTCTCTAGGACATTCAGAAGCCAAGTTATAAGCCCACAAATGTGTAACTGGACTACTTCTTTAAATTGACACCAGATCCGGTGACCTTTGGGACATGGTTTGACCTCCTTAGGAAAGTGCTATCATCATGAAATGTTCAGATCACTTACAACTCAATAGATTCTACCCTCCTGTAACGTTTCAGCCTGATTGGACCTTGTTTTCACACAAATGAACCCATAATGATGTGAAATTGTGCTTCGTGCAACATAATTCTGGGTGCCATTTACAAACCATAAGTGCTAATGACTCCATTCCTTTTTGTGGTTGTAGGGGCTGTTGATTGGAGTACACTAAAACAAACCTGATCTCTCTAGGACATTCAGAAGCCAAGTTATAAGCCCACAAATGTGTAACTGAACTACTTCTTTAAAGTGACACCAGGCCCGGTGACCTTTGGGACATGGTTTGACCCCCCTATAGGAATGTGCGATCATCATGAAACGTTCAGATCACTTACAACTCAATAGATTCTACCTTCTTGTAACGTTTCAGCCTGATTGGACCTTGTTTTCACACAAATGAACCCAGAATGATGTGAAATTGTGCTTCGTGCAACATAATTCTGGGTGCCATTTACAAACCATAAGTGCTAATGACTCCATTCCTTTTTGTGGTTGTAGGGGATGTTGGTTGGAGTACATTAAAATAAACCTGATCTCTCTAGGACATTCAGAAACCAAGTTATAATCCCTCAAAGGTGTAATTGGACTACTTCTTTAAAGTGACACCAGGCCCGGTGACCTTTGGGACATGGTTTGACCCCCTATAGGAATGTGTGATCATCATGAAACGTTCAGATCACTTACAGCTCAATAGATTCTAACTTCTTGTAACGTTTCAGCCTGATTGGACCTTGTTTTCACACAAATGGACCCAGAATGATGTGAAATTGTGCTTCGTGCAACATAATTCTGGGTGCCATTTACAAACCATAAGTGCTAATGACTCCATTCCTTTTTGTGGTTGTAGGGGCTGTTGATTGGAGTACACTAAAACAAACCTGATCTCTCTAGGACATTCAGAAGCCAAGTTATAAGCCCACAAATGTGTAACTGGACTACTTCTTTAAAGTGACACCAGATCCGGTGACCTTTGGGACATGGTTTGACCCCCTAAGGAAAGTGCTATCATCATGAAACGTTCAGATCACTTACAACTCAATAGATTCTACCTTCCTGTAACGTTTCTGCCTGATTGGACCTTGTTTTCACACAAATGAACCCAGAATGATGTGAAATTGTTCTTCGTTCAACATAATTCTGGGTGCCATTTACAAACCATAAGTGCTAATGACTCCATTCCTTTTTGTGGTTGTAGGGGCTGTTGATTGGAGTACATTAAAACAAACCTGATCTCTCTAGGACATTCAGAAGCCAAGTTATAAGCCCACAAATGTGTAACTGGACTACTTCTTTAAATTGACACCAGATCCGGTGACCTTTGGGACATGGTTTGACCCCCTTAGGAAAGTGCTATCATCATGAAACGTTCAGATCACTTACAACTCAATAGATTCTACCTTCTTGTAGCGTTTCAGCCATATTGGACCTTGTTTTCACACAAATGGACCCAGATTGATGTGAAATTGTGCTTCGTGCAACATAATTCTGGGTGCCATTTACAAACAATAAGTGCTAATGACTCCATTCCTTTTTGTGGTTGTAGGGGCTTTTGATTGGAGTACACTAAAACAAACCTGATCTCTCTAGGACATTCAGAAGCCAAGTTATAAGCCCACAAATGTGTAACTGGACTACTTCTTTAAATTGACACCAGATCCGGTGACCTTTGGGACATGGTTTGACCTCCTTAGGAAAGTGCTATCATCATGAAATGTTCAGATCACTTACAACTCAATATATTCTACCCTCCTGTAACGTTTCAGCCTGATTGGACCTTGTTTTCACACAAATGAACCCAGAATGATGTGAAATTGTGCTTCGTGCAACATAATTCTGGGTGCCATTTAAAAACCATAAGTGCTAATGACTCCATTCCTTTTTGTGGTTGTAGGGGCTGTTGATTGGCGTATACTAAGACAAACCTGATCTCTCTAGGACATTCAGAAGCCAAGTTATAAGCCCACAAATGTGTAACTGGACTACTTCTTTAAATTGACACCAGATCCGGTGACCTTTGGGACATGGTTTGACCTCCTTAGGAAAGTGCTATCATCATGAAATGTTCAGATCACTTACAACTCAATAGATTCTACCCTCCTGTAACGTTTCAGCCTGATTGGACCTTGTTTTCACACAAATGAACCCATAATGATGTGAAATTGTGCTTCGTGCAACATAATTCTGGGTGCCATTTACAAACCATAAGTGCTAATGACTCCATTCCTTTTTGTGGTTGTAGGGGCTGTTGATTGGAGTACACTAAAACAAACCTGATCTCTCTAGGACATTCAGAAGCCAAGTTATAAGCCCACAAATGTGTAACTGAACTACTTCTTTAAAGTGACACCAGGCCCGGTGACCTTTGGGACATGGTTTGACCCCCCTATAGGAATGTGCGATCATCATGAAACGTTCAGATCACTTACAACTCAATAGATTCTACCTTCTTGTAACGTTTCAGCCTGATTGGACCTTGTTTTCACACAAATGAACCCAGAATGATGTGAAATTGTGCTTCGTGCAACATAATTCTGGGTGCCATTTACAAACCATAAGTGCTAATGACTCCATTCCTTTTTGTGGTTGTAGGGGATGTTGGTTGGAGTACATTAAAATAAACCTGATCTCTCTAGGACATTCAGAAACCAAGTTATAATCCCTCAAAGGTGTAATTGGACTACTTCTTTAAAGTGACACCAGGCCCGGTGACCTTTGGGACATGGTTTGACCCCCTATAGGAATGTGTGATCATCATGAAACGTTCAGATCACTTACAGCTCAATAGATTCTAACTTCTTGTAACGTTTCAGCCTGATTGGACCTTGTTTTCACACAAATGGACCCAGAATGATGTGAAATTGTGCTTCGTGCAACATAATTCTGGGTGCCATTTACAAACCATAAGTGCTAATGACTCCATTCCTTTTTGTGGTTGTAGGGGCTGTTGATTGGAGTACACTAAAACAAACCTGATCTCTCTAGGACATTCAGAAGCCAAGTTATAAGCCCACAAATGTGTAACTGGACTACTTCTTTAAAGTGACACCAGATCCGGTGACCTTTGGGACATGGTTTGACCCCCTAAGGAAAGTGCTATCATCATGAAACGTTCAGATCACTTACAACTCAATAGATTCTACCTTCCTGTAACGTTTCTGCCTGATTGGACCTTGTTTTCACACAAATGAACCCAGAATGATGTGAAATTGTGCTTCGTTCAACATAATTCTGGGTGCCATTTACAAACCATAAGTGCTAATGACTCCATTCCTTTTTGTGGTTGTAGGGGCTGTTGATTGGAGTACATTAAAACAAACCTGATCTCTCTAGGACATTCAGAAGCCAAGTTATAAGCCCACAAATGTGTAACTGGACTACTTCTTTAAATTGACACCAGATCCGGTGACCTTTGGGACATGGTTTGACCCCCTTAGGAAAGTGCTATCATCATGAAACGTTCAGATCACTTACAACTCAATAGATTCTACCTTCTTGTAGCGTTTCAGCCATATTGGACCTTGTTTTCACACAAATGGACCCAGATTGATGTGAAATTGTGCTTCGTGCAACATAATTCTGGGTGCCATTTACAAACAATAAGTGCTAATGACTCCATTCCTTTTTGTGGTTGTAGGGGCTTTTGATTGGAGTACACTAAAACAAACCTGATCTCTCTAGGACATTCAGAAGCCAAGTTATAAGCCCACAAATGTGTAACTGGACTACTTCTTTAAATTGACACCAGATCCGGTGACCTTTGGGACATGGTTTGACCTCCTTAGGAAAGTGCTATCATCATGAAATGTTCAGATCACTTACAACTCAATATATTCTACCCTCCTGTAACGTTTCAGCCTGATTGGACCTTGTTTTCACACAAATGAACCCAGAATGATGTGAAATTGTGCTTCGTGCAACATAATTCTGGGTGCCATTTAAAAACCATAAGTGCTAATGACTCCATTCCTTTTTGTGGTTGTAGGGGCTGTTGATTGGCGTATACTAAGACAAACCTGATCTCTCTAGGACATTCAGAAGCCAAGTTATAAGCCCACAAATGTGTAACTGGACTACTTCTTTAAATTGACACCAGATCCGGTGACCTTTGGGACATGGTTTGACCTCCTTAGGAAAGTGCTATCATCATGAAATGTTCAGATCACTTACAACTCAATAGATTCTACCCTCCTGTAACGTTTCAGCCTGATTGGACCTTGTTTTCACACAAATGAACCCATAATGATGTGAAATTGTGCTTCGTGCAACATAATTATGGGTGCCATTTACAAACCATAAGTGCTAATGACTCCATTCCTTTTTGTGGTTGTAGGGGCTGTTGATTGGAGTACACTAAAACAAACCTGATCTCTCTAGGACATTCAGAAGCCAAGTTATAAGCCCACAAATGTGTAACTGAACTACTTCTTTAAAGTGACACCAGGCCCGGTGACCTTTGGGACATGGTTTGACCCCCCTATAGGAATGTGCGATCATCATGAAACGTTCAGATCACTTACAACTCAATAGATTCTACCTTCTTGTAACGTTTCAGCCTGATTGGACCTTGTTTTCACACAAATGAACCCAGAATGATGTGAAATTGTGCTTCGTGCAACATAATTCTGGGTGCCATTTACAAACCATAAGTGCTAATGACTCCATTCCTTTTTGTGGTTGTAGGGGATGTTGGTTGGAGTACATTAAAATAAACCTGATCTCTCTAGGACATTCAGAAACCAAGTTATAATCCCTCAAAGGTGTAATTGGACTACTTCTTTAAAGTGACACCAGGCCCGGTGACCTTTGGGACATGGTTTGACCCCCTATAGGAATGTGTGATCATCATGAAACGTTCAGATCACTTACAGCTCAATAGATTCTAACTTCTTGTAACGTTTCAGCCTGATTGGACCTTGTTTTCACACAAATGGACCCAGAATGATGTGAAATTGTGCTTCGTGCAACATAATTCTGGGTGCCATTTACAAACCATAAGTGCTAATGACTCCATTCCTTTTTGTGGTTGTAGGGGCTTTTGATTGGAGTACACTAAAACAAACCTGATCTCTCTAGGACATTCAGAAGCCAAGTTATAAGCCCACAAATGTGTAACTGGACTACTTCTTTAAAGTGACACCAGATCCGGTGACCTTTGGGACATGGTTTGACCCCCTAAGGAAAGTGCTATCATCATGAAACGTTCAGATCACTTACAACTCAATAGATTCTACCTTCCTGTAACGTTTCTGCCTGATTGGACCTTGTTTTCACACAAATGAACCCAGAATGATGTGAAATTGTGCTTCGTTCAACATAATTCTGGGTGCCATTTACAAACCATAAGTGCTAATGACTCCATTCCTTTTTGTGGTTGTAGGGGCTGTTGATTGGAGTACATTAAAACAAACCTGATCTCTCTAGGACATTCAGAAGCCAAGTTATAAGCCCACAAATGTGTAACTGGACTACTTCTTTAAATTGACACCAGATCCGGTGACCTTTGGGACATGGTTTGACCCCCTTAGGAAAGTGCTATCATCATGAAACGTTCAGATCACTTACAACTCAATAGATTCTACCTTCTTGTAGCGTTTCAGCCATATTGGACCTTGTTTTCACACAAATGGACCCAGATTGATGTGAAATTGTGCTTCGTGCAACATAATTCTGGGTGCCATTTACAAACAATAAGTGCTAATGACTCCATTCCTTTTTGTGGTTGTAGGGGCTTTTGATTGGAGTACACTAAAACAAACCTGATCTCTCTAGGACATTCAGAAGCCAAGTTATAAGCCCACAAATGTGTAACTGGACTACTTCTTTAAATTGACACCAGATCCGGTGACCTTTGGGACATGGTTTGACCTCCTTAGGAAAGTGCTATCATCATGAAATGTTCAGATCACTTACAACTCAATATATTCTACCCTCCTGTAACGTTTCAGCCTGATTGGACCTTGTTTTCACACAAATGAACCCAGAATGATGTGAAATTGTGCTTCGTGCAACATAATTCTGGGTGCCATTTACAAACCATAAGTGCTAATGACTCCATTCCTTTTTGTGGTTGTAGTGGCTGTTGATTGGAGTACACTAAAACAAACCTGATCTCTCTAGGACATTCAGAAGCCAAGTTATAAGCCCACAAATGTGTAACTGGACTACTTCTTTAAAGTGACACCAGGCCCGGTGACCTTTGGGACATGGTTTGACCCCCCTATAGGAATGTGCGATCATCATGAAACGTTCAGATCACTTACAACTCAATAGATTCTACCTTCTTGTAACGTTTCAGCCTGATTGGACCTTGTTTTCACACAAATGAACCCAGAATGATGTGAAATTGTGCTTCGTGCAACATAATTCTGGGTGCCATTTACAAACCATAAGTGCTAATGACTCCATTCCTTTTTGTGGTTGTAGGGGCTGTTGATTGGAGTACACTAAAACAAACCTAACCTCTCTAGGACATTCAGAAGCCAAGTTATAAGCCCACAAAGATGTAACTGGACTACTTCTTTAAAGTGACACCAGGCCCGGTGACCTTTGGGACATGGTTTGACCCCCTATAGGAATGTGTGATCATCATGAAACGTTCAGATCACTTACAGCTCAATAGATTCTAACTTCTTGTAACGTTTCAGCCTGATTGGACCTTGTTTTCACACAAATGGACCCAGAATGATGTGAAATTGTGCTTCGTGCAACATAATTCTGGGTGCCATTTACAAACCATAAGTGCTAATGACTCCATTCCTTTTTGTGGTTGTAGGGGCTGTTGATTGGAGTACATTAAAACAAACCTGATCTCTCTAGGACATTCAGAAGCCAAGTTATAAGCCCACAAATGTGTAACTGGACTACTTCTTTAAAGTGACACCAGATCCGGTGACCTTTGGGACATGGTTTGACCCCCTAAGGAAAGTGCTATCATCATGAAACGTTCAGATCACTTACAACTCAATAGATTCTACCTTCCTGTAACGTTTCTGCCTGATTGGACCTTGTTTTCACACAAATGAACCCAGAATGATGTGAAATTGTGCTTCGTTCAACATAATTCTGGGTGCCATTTACAAACCATAAGTGCTAATGACTCCATTCCTTTTTGTGGTTGTAGGGGCTGTTGATTGGAGTACATTAAAACAAACCTGATCTCTCTAGGACATTCAGAAGCCAAGTTATAAGCCCACAAATGTGTAACTGGACTACTTCTTTAAATTGACACCAGATCCGGTGACCTTTGGGACATGGTTTGACCCCCTTAGGAAAGTGCTATCATGATGAAACGTTCAGATCACTTACAACTCAATAGATTCTACCTTCTTGTAGCGTTTCAGCCTGATTGGACCTTGTTTTCACACAAATGGACCCAGATTGATGTGAAATTGTGCTTCGTGCAACATAATTCTGGGTGCCATTTACAAACAATAAGTGCTAATGACTCCATTCCTTTTTGTGGTTGTAGGGGCTTTTGATTGGAGTACACTAAAACAAACCTGATCTCTCTAGGACATTCAGAAGCCAAGTTATAAGCCCACAAATGTGTAACTGGACTACTTCTTTAAATTGACACCAGATCCGGTGACCTTTGGGACATGGTTTGACCTCCTTAGGAAAGTGCTATCATCATGAAATGTTCAGATCACTTACAACTCAATAGATTCTACCCTCCTGTAACGTTTCAGCCTGATTGGACCTTGTTTTCACACAAATGAACCCAGAATGATGTGAAATTGTGCTTCGTGCAACATAATTCTGGGTGCCATTTACAAACCATAAGTGCTAATGACTCCATTCCTTTTTGTGGTTGTAGGGGCTGTTGATTGGAGTACACTAAAACAAACCTGATCTCTCTAGGACATTCAGAAGCCAAGTTATAAGCCCACAAATGTGTAACTGGACTACTTCTTTAAAGTGACACCAGGCCCGGTGACCTTTGGGACATGGTTTGACCCCCCTATAGGAATGTGCGATCATCATGAAACGTTCAGATCACTTACAACTCAATAGATTCTACCTTCTTGTAACGTTTCAGCCTGATTGGACCTTGTTTTCACACAAATGAACCCAGAATGATGTGAAATTGTGCTTCGTGCAACATAATTCTGGGTGCCATTTACAAACCATAAGTGCTAATGACTCCATTCCTTTTTGTGGTTGTAGGGGCTGTTGATTGGAGTACACTAAAACAAACCTAACCTCTCTAGGACATTCAGAAGCCAAGTTATAAGCCCACAAAGATGTAACTGGACTACTTCTTTAAAGTGACACCAGGCCCGGTGACCTTTGGGACATGGTTTTACCCCCTATAGGAATGTGCGATCATCTTGAAACGTTCAGATCACTTACAACTCAATAGATTCTACCTTCTTGTAGCGTTTCAGCCTGATTGGACCTTGTTTTCACACAAATGGACCCAGAATGAAGTGAAATTTTGCTTCGTGCAACATAATTCTGGGTGCCATTTACAAACCATAAGTGCTAATGACTCCATTCCTTTTTGTGGTTGTAGGGGCTGTTGATTGGAGTACATTAAAACAAACCTGATCTCTCTAGGACATTCAGAAGCCAAGTTATAAGCCCACAAATGTGTAACTGGACTACTTCTTTAAATTGACACCAGATCCGGTGACCTTTGGGACATGGTTTGACCCCCTTAGGAAAGTGCTATCATGATGAAACGTTCAGATCACTTACAACTCAATAGATTCTACCTTCTTGTAGCGTTTCAGCCTGATTGGACCTTGTTTTCACACAAATGGACCCAGATTGATGTGAAATTGTGCTTCGTGCAACATAATTCTGGGTGCCATTTACAAACAATAAGTGCTAATGACTCCATTCCTTTTTGTGGTTGTAGGGGCTTTTGATTGGAGTACACTAAAACAAACCTGATCTCTCTAGGACATTCAGAAGCCAAGTTATAAGCCCACAAATGTGTAACTGGACTACTTCTTTAAATTGACACCAGATCCGGTGACCTTTGGGACATGGTTTGACCTCCTTAGGAAAGTGCTATCATCATGAAATGTTCAGATCACTTACAACTCAATAGATTCTACCCTCCTGTAACGTTTCAGCCTGATTGGACCTTGTTTTCACACAAATGAACCCAGAATGATGTGAAATTGTGCTTCGTGCAACATAATTCTGGGTGCCATTTACAAACCATAAGTGCTAATGACTCCATTCCTTTTTGTGGTTGTAGGGGCTGTTGATTGGAGTACACTAAAACAAACCTGATCTCTCTAGGACATTCAGAAGCCAAGTTATAAGCCCACAAATGTGTAACTGGACTACTTCTTTAAAGTGACACCAGGCCCGGTGACCTTTGGGACATGGTTTGACCCCCCTATAGGAATGTGCGATCATCATGAAACGTTCAGATCACTTACAACTCAATAGATTCTACCTTCTTGTAACGTTTCAGCCTGATTGGACCTTGTTTTCACACAAATGGACCCAGAATGATGTGAAATTGTGCTTCGTGCAACATAATTCTGGGTGCCATTTACAAACCATAAGTGCTAATGACTCCATTCCTTTTTGTGGTTGTAGGGGCTGTTGATTAGAGTACACTAAAACAAACCTGATCTCTCTAGGACATTCAGAAGCCAAGTTATAAGCCCACAAATGTGTAACTGGACTACTTCTTTAAAGTGACACCAGATCCGGTGACCTTTGGGACATGGTTTGACCCCCTAAGGAAAGTGCTATCATCATGAAACGTTCAGATCACTTACAACTCAATAGATTCTACCTTCCTGTAACGTTTCTGCCTGATTGGACCTTGTTTTCACACAAATGAACCCAGAATGATGTGAAATTGTGCTTCGTTCAACATAATTCTGGGTGCCATTTACAAACCATAAGTGCTAATGACTCCATTCCTTTTTGTGGTTGTAGGGGCTGTTGATTGGAGTACATTAAAACAAACCTGATCTCTCTAGGACATTCAGAAGCCAAGTTATAAGCCCACAAATGTGTAACTGGACTACTTCTTTAAATTGACACCAGATCCGGTGACCTTTGGGACATGGTTTGACCCCCTTAGGAAAGTGCTATCATCATGAAACGTTCAGATCACTTACAACTCAATAGATTCTACCTTCTTGTAGCGTTTCAGCCATATTGGACCTTGTTTTCACACAAATGGACCCAGATTGATGTGAAATTGTGCTTCGTGCAACATAATTCTGGGTGCCATTTACAAACAATAAGTGCTAATGACTCCATTCCTTTTTGTGGTTGTAGGGGCTTTTGATTGGAGTACACTAAAACAAACCTGATCTCTCTAGGACATTCAGAAGCCAAGTTATAAGCCCACAAATGTGTAACTGGACTACTTCTTTAAATTGACACCAGATCCGGTGACCTTTGGGACATGGTTTGACCTCCTTAGGAAAGTGCTATCATCATGAAATGTTCAGATCACTTACAACTCAATATATTCTACCCTCATGTAACGTTTCAGCCTGATTGGACCTTGTTTTCACACAAATGAACCCAGAATGATGTGAAATTGTGCTTCGTGCAACATAATTCTGGGTGCCATTTACAAACCATAAGTGCTAATGACTCCATTCCTTTTTGTGGTTGTAGGGGCTGTTGATTGGAGTACACTAAAACAAACCTGATCTCTCTAGGACATTCAGAAGCCAAGTTATAAGCCCACAAATGTGTAACTGGACTACTTCTTTAAAGTGACACCAGGCCCGGTGACCTTTGGGACATGGTTTGACCCCCCTATAGGAATGTGCGATCATCATGAAACGTTCAGATCACTTACAACTCAATAGATTCTACCTTCTTGTAACGTTTCAGCCTGATTGGACCTTGTTTTCACACAAATGAACCCAGAATGATGTGAAATTGTGCTTCGTGCAACATAATTCTGGGTGCCATTTACAAACCATAAGTGCTAATGACTCCATTCCTTTTTGTGGTTGTAGGGGCTGTTGATTGGAGTACACTAAAACAAACCTAACCTCTCTAGGACATTCAGAAGCCAAGTTATAAGCCCACAAAGATGTAACTGGACTACTTCTTTAAAGTGACACCAGGCCCGCTGACCTTTGGGACATGGTTTGACCCCCTATAGGAATGTGTGATCATCATGAAACGTTCAGATCACTTACAGCTCAATAGATTCTAACTTCTTGTAACGTTTCAGCCTGATTGGACCTTGTTTTCACACAAATGGACCCAGAATGATGTGAAATTGTGCTTCGTGCAACATAATTCTGGGTGCCATTTACAAACCATAAGTGCTAATGACTCCATTCCTTTTTGTGGTTGTAGGGGCTGTTGATTGGAGTACATTAAAACAAACCTGATCTCTCTAGGACATTCAGAAGCCAAGTTATAAGCCCACAAATGTGTAACTGGACTACTTCTTTAAAGTGACACCAGATCCGGTGACCTTTGGGACATGGTTTGACCCCCTAAGGAAAGTGCTATCATCATGAAACGTTCAGATCACTTACAACTCAATAGATTCTACCTTCCTGTAACGTTTCTGCCTGATTGGACCTTGTTTTCACACAAATGAACCCAGAATGATGTGAAATTGTGCTTCGTTCAACATAATTCTGGGTGCCATTTACAAACCATAAGTGCTAATGACTCCATTCCTTTTTGTGGTTGTAGGGGCTGTTGATTGGAGTACATTAAAACAAACCTGATCTCTCTAGGACATTCAGAAGCCAAGTTATAAGCCCACAAATGTGTAACTGGACTACTTCTTTAAATTGACACCAGATCCGGTGACCTTTGGGACATGGTTTGACCCCCTTAGGAAAGTGCTATCATGATGAAACGTTCAGATCACTTACAACTCAATAGATTCTACCTTCTTGTAGCGTTTCAGCCTGATTGGACCTTGTTTTCACACAAATGGACCCAGATTGATGTGAAATTGTGCTTCGTGCAACATAATTCTGGGTGCCATTTACAAACAATAAGTGCTAATGACTCCATTCCTTTTTGTGGTTGTAGGGGCTTTTGATTGGAGTACACTAAAACAAACCTGATCTCTCTAGGACATTCAGAAGCCAAGTTATAAGCCCACAAATGTGTAACTGGACTACTTCTTTAAATTGACACCAGATCCGGTGACCTTTGGGACATGGTTTGACCTCCTTAGGAAAGTGCTATCATCATGAAATGTTCAGATCACTTACAACTCAATAGATTCTACCCTCCTGTAACGTTTCAGCCTGATTGGACCTTGTTTTCACACAAATGAACCCAGAATGATGTGAAATTGTGCTTCGTGCAACATAATTCTGGGTGCCATTTACAAACCATAAGTGCTAATGACTCCATTCCTTTTTGTGGTTGTAGGGGCTGTTGATTGGAGTACACTAAAACAAACCTGATCTCTCTAGGACATTCAGAAGCCAAGTTATAAGCCCACAAATGTGTAACTGGACTACTTCTTTAAAGTGACACCAGGCCCGGTGACCTTTGGGACATGGTTTGACCCCCCTATAGGAATGTGCGATCATCATGAAACGTTCAGATCACTTACAACTCAATAGATTCTACCTTCTTGTAACGTTTCAGCCTGATTGGACCTTGTTTTCACACAAATGAACCCAGAATGATGTGAAATTGTGCTTCGTGCAACATAATTCTGGGTGCCATTTACAAACCATAAGTGCTAATGACTCCATTCCTTTTTGTGGTTGTAGGGGCTGTTGATTGGAGTACACTAAAACAAACCTAACCTCTCTAGGACATTCAGAAGCCAAGTTATAAGCCCACAAAGATGTAACTGGACTACTTCTTTAAAGTGACACCAGGCCCGGTGACCTTTGGGACATGGTTTTACCCCCTATAGGAATGTGCGATCATCTTGAAACGTTCAGATCACTTACAACTCAATAGATTCTACCTTCTTGTAGCGTTTCAGCCTGATTGGACCTTGTTTTCACACAAATGGACCCAGAATGAAGTGAAATTTTGCTTCGTGCAACATAATTCTGGGTGCCATTTACAAACCATAAGTGCTAATGACTCCATTCCTTTTTGTGGTTGTAGGGGCTGTTGATTGGAGTACATTAAAACAAACCTGATCTCTCTAGGACATTCAGAAGCCAAGTTATAAGCCCACAAATGTGTAACTGGACTACTTCTTTAAATTGACACCAGATCCGGTGACCTTTGGGACATGGTTTGACCCCCTTAGGAAAGTGCTATCATGATGAAACGTTCAGATCACTTACAACTCAATAGATTCTACCTTCTTGTAGCGTTTCAGCCTGATTGGACCTTGTTTTCACACAAATGGACCCAGATTGATGTGAAATTGTGCTTCGTGCAACATAATTCTGGGTGCCATTTACAAACAATAAGTGCTAATGACTCCATTCCTTTTTGTGGTTGTAGGGGCTTTTGATTGGAGTACACTAAAACAAACCTGATCTCTCTAGGACATTCAGAAGCCAAGTTATAAGCCCACAAATGTGTAACTGGACTACTTCTTTAAATTGACACCAGATCCGGTGACCTTTGGGACATGGTTTGACCTCCTTAGGAAAGTGCTATCATCATGAAATGTTCAGATCACTTACAACTCAATAGATTCTACCCTCCTGTAACGTTTCAGCCTGATTGGACCTTGTTTTCACACAAATGAACCCAGAATGATGTGAAATTGTGCTTCGTGCAACATAATTCTGGGTGCCATTTACAAACCATAAGTGCTAATGACTCCATTCCTTTTTGTGGTTGTAGGGGCTGTTGATTGGAGTACACTAAAACAAACCTGATCTCTCTAGGACATTCAGAAGCCAAGTTATAAGCCCACAAATGTGTAACTGGACTACTTCTTTAAAGTGACACCAGGCCCGGTGACCTTTGGGACATGGTTTGACCCCCCTATAGGAATGTGCGATCATCATGAAACGTTCAGATCACTTACAACTCAATAGATTCTACCTTCTTGTAACGTTTCAGCCTGATTGGACCTTGTTTTCACACAAATGAACCCAGAATGATGTGAAATTGTGCTTCGTGCAACATAATTCTGGGTGCCATTTACAAACCATAAGTGCTAATGACTCCATTCCTTTTTGTGGTTGTAGGGGCTGTTGATTGGAGTACACTAAAACAAACCTAACCTCTCTAGGACATTCAGAAGCCAAGTTATAAGCCCACAAAGATGTAACTGGACTACTTCTTTAAAGTGACACCAGGCCCGGTGACCTTTGGGACATGGTTTTACCCCCTATAGGAATGTGCGATCATCTTGAAACGTTCAGATCACTTACAACTCAATAGATTCTACCTTCTTGTAGCGTTTCAGCCTGATTGGACCTTGTTTTCACACAAATGGACCCAGAATGAAGTGAAATTTTGCTTCGTGCAACATAATTCTGGGTGCCATTTACAAACCATAAGTGCTAATGACTCCATTCCTTTTTGTGGTTGTAGGGGCTGTTGATTGGAGTACACTAAAACAAACCTGATCTCTCTAGGACATTCAGAAGCCAAGTTATAAGCCCACAAATGTGTAACTGGACTACTTCTTTAAATTGACACCAGATCCGGTGACATTTGGGACATGGTTTGACCCCCTTAGGAAAGTGCTATCATCATGAAACATTCAGATCACTTACAACTCAATAGATTCTTCCTTCCTGTAACATTTCAGCCTGATTGGACCTTGTTTTCACACAAATGAACCCAGAATGATGTGAAATTGTGCTTCGTGCAACATAATTCTGGGTGCCATTTACAAACCATAAGTGCTAATGACTCCATTCCTTTTTGTGGTTGTAGGGGCTGTTGATTGGAGTACATTAAAACAAACCTGATCTCTCTAGGACATTCAGAAGCCAAGTTATAAGCCCACAAATGTGTAACTGGACTACTTCTTTAAATTGACACCAGATCCGGTGACCTTTGGGACATGGTTTGACCCCCTTACGAAAGTGCTATCATCATGAAACGTTCAGATCACTTACAACTCAATAGATTCTACCTTCCTGTAACGTTTCAGCCTGACTGGACCTTGTTTTCACACAAATGAACCCAGAATGATGTGAAATTGTGCTTCGTGCAACATAATTCTGGGTGCCATTTAAAAACCATAAGTGCTAATGACTCCATTCCTTTTTGTGGTTGTAGGGGCTCTTGATTGGAGTATACTAAAACAAACCTGATCTCTCTAGGACATTCAGAAGCCAAGTTATAAGCCCACAAATGTGTAACTGGACTACTTCTTTAAATTGACACCAGATCCAGTGAGCTTTGGGACATGGTTTGACCCCCTTAGGAAAGTGCTATCACCATGAAACGTTCAGATCACTTACAACTCAATAGATTCTACCTTCCTGTAACGTTTCAGCCTGAATGGACCTTGTTTTCACACAAATGAACCCAGAATGATGTGAAATTGTGCTTCGTGCAACATAATTCTGGGTGCCATTTACAAACCATAAGTGCTAATGACTCCATTCCTTTTTGTGGTTGTAGGGGCTGTTGATTGGAGTACACTAAAACAAACCTGACCTCTCTAGGACATTCAGAAGCCAAGTTATAAGCCCACAAAGGTGTAACTGGACTACTTCTTTAAAGTGACACCAGGCCCGGTGACCTTTGGGACATGGTTTGACCCCCTATAGGAATGTGCGATCATCATGAAACGTTCAGATCACTTACAACTCAATAGATTCTACCTTCTTGTAACGTTTCAGCCTGATTGCACCTTGTTTTCACACAAATGGACCCAGAATGATGTGAAATTGTGCTTCGTGCAACATAATTCTGGGTGCCATTTACAAACCATAAGTGCTAATGACTCCATTCCTTTTTGTGGTTGTAGGGGCTGTTGATTGGAGTACACTTAAACAAACCTGATCTCTCTAGGACATTCAGAAGCCAAGTTATAAGCCCACAAATGTGTAACTTGACTACTTCTTTAAATTGACACCAGATCCGGTGACCTTTGGGACATGGTTTGACCCCCTTAGGAAAGTGCTATCATCATGAAACGTTCAGATCACTTACAACTCAATAGATTCTACCTTCCTGTAACGTTTCAGCCTGATTGGACCTTGTTTTCACACAAATGAACCCAGAATGATGTGAAATTGTGCTTCGTGCAACATAATTCTGGGTGCCATTTAAAAACCATAAGTGCTAATGACTCCATTCCTTTTTGTGGTTGTAGGGGCTGTTGATTGGAGTACACTAAAACAAACCTGATCGCTCTAGGACATTCAGAAGCCAAGTTATAAGCCCACAAATGTGTAACTGGACTTCTTCTTTAAAGTGACACCAGGCCCGGTGACCTTTGGGACATGGTTTGACCCCCTATAGGAATGTGTGATCATCATGAAACGTTCAGATCACTTACAACTCAATAGATTCTACCTTCTTGTAACGTTTCAGCCTGATTGGACCTTGTTTTCACACAAATGGACCCAGAATGATGTGAAATTGTGCTTCGTGCAACATAATTCTGGGTGCCATTTACAAACCATAAGTGCTAATGACTCCATTCCTTTTTGTGGTTGTAGGGGCTGTTGATTGGAGTACACTAAAACAAACCTGATCGCTCTAGGACATTCAGAAGCCAAGTTATAAGCCCACAAATGTGTAACTGGACTTCTTCTTTAAAGTGACACCAGGCCCGGTGACCTTTGGGACATGGTTTGACCCCCTATAGGAATATGTGATCATCATGAAACGTTCAGATCACTTACAACTCAATAGATTCTACCTTCTTGTAACGTTTCAGCCTGATTGGACCTTGTTTTCACACAAATGGACCCAGAATGATGTGAAATTGTGCTTCGTGCAACATAATTCTTGGTGCCATTTACAAACCATAAGTGCTAATGACTCCATTCCTTTTTGTGGTTGTAGGGGCTGTTGATTGGAGTACACTAAAACAAACCTGATCGCTCTAGGACATTCAGAAGCCAAGTTATAAGCCCACAAATGTGTAACTGGACTTCTTCTTTAAAGTGACACCAGGCCCGGTGACCTTTGGGACATGGTTTGACCCCCTATAGGAATGTGTGATCATCATGAAACGTTCAGATCACTTACAACTCAATAGATTCTACCTTCTTGTAACGTTTCAGCCTGATTGGACCTTGTTTTCACACAAATGAACCCAGAATGATGTGAAATTGTGCTTCGTGCAACATAATTCTGGGTGCCATTTACAAACCATAAGTGCTAATGAATCCATTCCTTTTTGTGGTTGTAGGGGCTGTTGATTGGAGTACACTAAAACAAACCTGACCTCTCTAGGACATTCAGAAGCCAAGTTATAAGCCCACAAAGGTGTAACTGGACTACTTCTTTAAATTGACACCAGATCCGGTGACCTTTGGGACATGGTTTGACCCCCTTAGGAAAGTGCTATCATCATGAAACGTTCAGATCACTTACAACTCAATAGATTCTACCTTCCTGTAACGTTTCAGCCTGATTGGACCTTGTTTTCACACAAATGAACCCAGAATGATGTGAAAATGTGCTTCGTGCAACATAATTCTGGGTGCCATTTAAAAACCATAAGTGCTAATGAATCCATTCCTTTTTGTGGTTGTAGGGGCTGTTGATTGGAGTACACTAAAACAAACCTGATCGGTCTAGGACATTCAGAAGCCAAGTTATAAGCCCACAAATGTGTAACTGGACTTCTTCTTTAAAGTGACACCAGGCCCGGTGACCTTTGGGACATGGTTTGACCCCCTATAGGAATGTGTGATCATCATGAAACGTTCAGATCACTTACAACTCAATAGATTCTACCTTCTTGTAATGTTTCAGCCTGATTGGACCTTGTTTTCACACAAATGAACCCAGAATGATGTGAAATTGTGCTTCGTGCAACATAATTCTGGGTGCCATTTACAAACCATAAGTGCTAATGACTCCATTCCTTTTTGTGGTTGTAAGGGATGTTGATTGGAGTACACTAAAACAAACCTGATCGCTCTAGGACATTCAGAAGCCAAGTTATAAGCCCACAAATGTGTAACTGTACTTCTTCTTTAAAGTGACACCAGGCCCGGTGACCTTTGGGACATGGTTTGACCCCCTATAGGAATGTGTGATCATCATGAAACGTTCAGATCACTTACAACTCAATAGATTCTACCTTCTTTTAACGTTTCAGCCTGATTGGACCTTGTTTTCACACAAATGGACCCAGAATGATGTGAAATTGTGCTTCGTGCAACATAATTCTGGGTGCCATTTACAAACCATAAGTGCTAATGACTCCATTCCTTTTTGTGGTTGTAGGGGCTGTTGATTGGAGTACACTAAAACAAACTTGATCTCTCTAGGACATTCAGAAGCCAAGTTATAAGCCCACAAATGTGTAACTGGACTACTTCTTTAAATTGACACCAGATCCGGTGACATTTGGGACATGGTTTGACCCCCTTAGGAAAGTGCTATCATCATGAAACGTTCAGATCACTTACAACTCAATAGATTCTACCTTCCTGTAACATTTCAGCCTGATTGGACCTTGTTTTCACACAAATGAACCCAGAATGATGTGAAATTGTGCTTCGTGCAACATAATTCTGGGTGCCATTTACAAACAATAAGTGCTAATGACTCCATTCCTTTTTGTGGTTGTAGGGGCTGTTGATTGGAGTACATTAAAACAAACCTGATCTCTCTAGGACATTCAGAAGCCAAGTTATAAGCCCACAAATGTGTAACTGGACTACTTCTTTAAATTGACACCAGATCCGGTGACCTTTGGGACATGGTCTGACCCCCTTAGGAAAGTGCTATCATCATGAAACGTTCAGATCACTTACAACTCAATAGATTCTACCTTCCTGTAACGTTTCAGCCTGATTGGACCTTGTTTTCACACAAATGAACCCAGAATGATGTTAAATTGTGCTTCGTGCAACATAATTCTGGGTGCCATTTAAAAACCATAAGTGCTAATGACTCCATTCCTTTTTGTGGTTGTAGGGGCTGTTGATTGGAGTACACTAAAACAAACCTGATCGCTCTAGGACATTCAGAAGCCAAGTTATAAGACCACAAATGTGTAACTGGACTTCTTCTTTAAAGTGACACCAGGCCCGGTGACCTTTGGGACATGGTTTGACCCCCTATAGGAATGTGTGATCATCATGAAACGTTCAGATCACTTACAACTCAATAGATTCTACCTTCTTGTAACGTTTCAGCCTGATTGGACCTTGTTTTCACACAAATGGACCCAGAATGATGTGAAATTGTGCTTCGTGCAACATAATTCTGGGTGCCATTTACAAACCATAAGTGCTAATGACTCCATTCCTTTTTGTGGTTGTAGGGGCTGTTGATTGGAGTACACTAAAACAAACCTGATCGGTCTAGGACATTCAGAAGCCAAGTTATAAGCCCACAAATGTGTAACTGGACTTCTTCTTTAAAGTGACACCAGGCCCGGTGACCTTTGGGACATGGTTAGACCCCCTATAGGAATGTGTGATCATCATGAAACGTTCAGATCACTTACAACTCAATAGATTCTACCTTCTTGTAATGTTTCAGCCTGATTGGACCTTGTTTTCACACAAATGAACCCAGAATGATGTGAAATTGTGCATCGTGCAACATAATTCTGGGTGCCATTTACAAACCATAAGTGCTAATGACTCCATTCCTTTTTGTGGTTGTAAGGGATGTTGATTGGAGTACACTAAAACAAACCTGATCGCTCTAGGACATTCAGAAGCCAAGTTATAAGCCCACAAATGTGTAACTGGACTTCTTCTTTAAAGTGACACCAGGCCCGGTGACCTTTGGGACATGGTCTGACCCCCTTAGGAAAGTGCTATCATCATGAAACGTTCAGATCACTTACAACTCAATAGATTCTACCTTCCTGTAACGTTTCAGCCTGATTGGACCTTGTTTTCACACAAATGAACCCAGAATGATGTTAAATTGTGCTTCGTGCAACATAATTCTGGGTGCCATTTAAAAACCATAAGTGCTAATGACTCCATTCCTTTTTGTGGTTGTAGGGGCTGTTGATTGGAGTACACTAAAACAAACCTGATCGCTCTAGGACATTCAGAAGCCAAGTTATAAGCCCACAAATGTGTAACTGGACTTCTTCTTTAAAGTGACACCAGGCCCGGTGACCTTTGGGACATGGTTTGACCCCCTATAGGAATGTGTGATCATCATGAAACGTTCAGATCACTTACAACTCAATAGATTCTACCTTCTTGTAACGTTTCAGCCTGATTGGACCTTGTTTTCACACAAATGGACCCAGAATGATGTGAAATTGTGCTTCGTGCAACATAATTCTGGGTGCCATTTACAAACCATAAGTGCTAATGACTCCATTCCTTTTTGTGGTTGTAGGGGCTGTTGATTGGAGTACACTAAAACAAACCTGATCGGTCTAGGACATTCAGAAGCCAAGTTATAAGCCCACAAATGTGTAACTGGACTTCTTCTTTAAAGTGACACCAGGCCCGGTGACCTTTGGGACATGGTTTGACCCCCTATAGGAATGTGTGATCATCATGAAACGTTCAGATCACTTACAACTCAATAGATTCTACCTTCTTGTAATGTTTCAGCCTGATTGGACCTTGTTTTCACACAAATGAACCCAGAATGATGTGAAATTGTGCATCGTGCAACATAATTCTGGGTGCCATTTACAAACCATAAGTGCTAATGACTCCATTCCTTTTTGTGGTTGTAAGGGATGTTGATTGGAGTACACTAAAACAAACCTGATCGCTCTAGGACATTCAGAAGCCAAGTTATAAGCCCACAAATGTGTAACTGGACTTCTTCTTTAAAGTGACACCAGGCCCGGTGACCTTTGGGACATGGTCTGACCCCCTTAGGAAAGTGCTATCATCATGAAACGTTCAGATCACTTACAACTCAATAGATTCTACCTTCCTGTAACGTTTCAGCCTGATTGGACCTTGTTTTCACACAAATGAACCCAGAATGATGTTAAATTGTGCTTCGTGCAACATAATTCTGGGTGCCATTTAAAAACCATAAGTGCTAATGACTCCATTCCTTTTTGTGGTTGTAGGGGCTGTTGATTGGAGTACACTAAAACAAACCTGATCGCTCTAGGACATTCAGAAGCCAAGTTATAAGCCCACAAATGTGTAACTGGACTTCTTCTTTAAAGTGACACCAGGCCCGGTGACCTTTGGGACATGGTTTGACCCCCTATAGGAATGTGTGATCATCATGAAACGTTCAGATCACTTACAACTCAATAGATTCTACCTTCTTGTAACGTTTCAGCCTGATTGGACCTTGTTTTCACACAAATGGACCCAGAATGATGTGAAATTGTGCTTCGTGCAACATAATTCTGGGTGCCATTTACAAACCATAAGTGCTAATGACTCCATTCCTTTTTGTGGTTGTAGGGGCTGTTGATTGGAGTACACTAAAACAAACCTGATCGGTCTAGGACATTCAGAAGCCAAGTTATAAGCCCACAAATGTGTAACTGGACTTCTTCTTTAAAGTGACACCAGGCCCGGTGACCTTTGGGACATGGTTTGACCCCCTATAGGAATGTGTGATCATCATGAAACGTTCAGATCACTTACAACTCAATAGATTCTACCTTCTTGTAATGTTTCAGCCTGATTGGACCTTGTTTTCACACAAATGAACCCAGAATGATGTGAAATTGTGCATCGTGCAACATAATTCTGGGTGCCATTTACAAACCATAAGTGCTAATGACTCCATTCCTTTTTGTGGTTGTAAGGGATGTTGATTGGAGTACACTAAAACAAACCTGATCGCTCTAGGACATTCAGAAGCCAAGTTATAAGCCCACAAATGTGTAACTGGACTTCTTCTTTAAAGTGACACCAGGCCCGGTGACCTTTGGGACATGGTTTGACCCCCTATAGGAATGTGTGATCATCATGAAACGTTCAGATCACTTACAACTCAATAGATTCTACCTTCTTTTAACGTTTCAGCCTGATTGGACCTTGTTTTCACACAAATGGACCCAGAATGATGTGAAATTGTGCTTCGTGCAACATAATTCTGGGTGCCATTTACAAACAATAAGTGCTAATGACTCCATTCCTTTTTGTGGTTGTAGGGGCTGTTGATTGGAGTACACTAAAACAAACTTGATCTCTCTTGGACATTCAGAAGCCAAGTTATAAGCCCACAAATGTGTAACTGGACTACTTCTTTAAATTGACACCAGATCCGGTGACATTTGGGACATGGTTGACCCCCTTAGGAAAGTGCTATCATCATGAAACGTTCAGATCACTTACAACTCAATAGATTCTACCTTCCTGTAACATTTCAGCCTGATTGGACCTTGTTTTCACACAAATGAACCCAGAATGATGTGAAATTGTGCTTCGTGCAACATAATTCTGGGTGCCATTTACAAACAATAAGTGCTAATGACTCCATTCCTTTTTGTGGTTGTAGGGGCTGTTGATTGGAGTACATTAAAACAAACCTGATCTCTCTAGGACATTCAGAAGCCAAGTTATAAGCCCACAAATGTGTAACTGGACTACTTCTTTAAATTGACACCAGATCCGGTGACCTTTGGGACATGGTTTGACCCCCTTAGGAAAGTGCTATCATCATGAAACGTTCAGATAACTTACAACTCAATAGATTTTACCTTCCTGTAACGTTTCAGCCTGATTGGACCTTGTTTTCACACAAATGAACCCAGAATGATGTTAAATTGTGCTTCGTGCAACATAATTCTGGGTGCCATTTAAAAACCATAAGTGCTAATGACTCCATTCCTTTTTGTGGTTGTAGGGGCTGTTGATTGGAGTACACTAAAACAAACCTGATCGCTCTAGGACATTCAGAAGCCAAGTTATAAGCCCACAAATGTGTAACTGGACTTCTTCTTTAAAGTGACACCAGGCCCGGTGACCTTTGGGACATGGTTTGACCCCCTATAGGAATGTGTGATCATCATGAAACGTTCAGATCACTTACAACTCAATAGATTCTACCTTCTTGTAACGTTTCAGCCTGATTGGACCTTGTTTTCACACAAATGGACCCAGAATGATGTGAAATTGTGCTTCGTGCAACATAATTCTGGGTGCCATTTACAAACCATAAGTGCTAATGACTCCATTCCTTTTTGTGGTTGTAGGGGCTGTTGATTGGAGTACACTAAAACAAACCTGATCTCTCTAGGACATTCAGAAGCCAAGTTATAAGCCCACAAATGTGTAACTGGACTACTTCTTTAAATTGACACCAGATCCGGTGACCTTTGGGACATGGTTTGACCCCCTTAGGAAAGTGCTATCATCATGAAACGTTCAGATCACTTACAACTCAATAGATTCTACCTTCTTTTAACGTTTCAGCCTGATTGGACCTTGTTTTCACACAAATGGACCCAGAATGATGTGAAATTGTGCTTCGTGCAACATAATTCTGGGTGCCATTTACAAACCATAAGTGCTAATGACTCCATTCCTTTTTGTGGTTGTAGGGGCTGTTGATTGGAGTACACTAAAACAAACTTGATCTCTCTAGGACATTCAGAAGCCAAGTTATAAGCCCACAAATGTGTAACTGGACTACTTCTTTAAATTGACACCAGATCCGGTGACATTTGGGACATGGTTTGACCCCCTTAGGAAAGTGCTATCATCATGAAACGTTCAGATCACTTACAACTCAATAGATTCTACCTTCCTGTAACATTTCAGCCTGATTGGACCTTGTTTTCACACAAATGAACCCAGAATGATGTGAAATTGTGCTTCGTGCAACATAATTCTGGGTGCCATTTACAAACAATAAGTGCTAATGACTCCATTCCTTTTTGTGGTTGTAGGGGCTGTTGATTGGAGTACATTAAAACAAACCTGATCTCTCTAGGACATTCAGAAGCCAAGTTATAAGCCCACAAATGTGTAACTGGACTACTACTTTAAATTGACACCAGATCCGGTGACCTTTGGGACATGGTTTGACCCCCTTAGGAAAGTGCTATCATCATGAAACGTTCAGATCACTTACAACTCAATAGATTCTACCTTCCTGTAACGTTTCAGCCTGATTGGACCTTGTTTTCACACAAATGAACCCAGAATGATGTTAAATTGTGCTTCGTGCAACATAATTCTGGGTGCCATTTAAAAACCATAAGTGCTAATGACTCCATTCCTTTTTGTGGTTGTAGGGGCTGTTGATTGGAGTACACTAAAACAAACCTGATCGCTCTAGGACATTCAGAAGCCAAGTTATAAGCCCACAAATGTGTAACTGGACTTCTTCTTTAAAGTGACACCAGGCCCGGTGACCTTTGGGACATGGTTTGACCCCCTATAGGAATGTGTGATCATCATGAAACGTTCAGATCACTTACAACTCAATAGATTCTACCTTCTTGTAACGTTTCAGCCTGATTGGACCTTGTTTTCACACAAATGGACCCAGAATGATGTGAAATTGTGCTTCGTGCAACATAATTCTGGGTGCCATTTACAAACCATAAGTGCTAATGACTCCATTCCTTTTTGTGGTTGTAGGGGCTGTTGATTGGAGTACACTAAAACAAACCTGATCTCTCTAGGACATTCAGAAGCCAAGTTATAAGCCCACAAATGTGTAACTGGACTACTTCTTTAAATTGACACCAGATCCGGTGACCTTTGGGACATGGTTTGACCCCCTTAGGAAAGTGCTATCATCATGAAACGTTCAGATCACTTACAACTCAATAGATTCTACCTTCCTGTAACGTTTCAGCCTGATTGGACCTTGTTTTCACACAAATGAACCCAGAATGATGTGAAATTGTGCTTCGTGCAACATAATTCTGGGTGCCATTTAAAAACCATAAGTGCTAATGACTCCATTCCTTTTTGTGGTTGTAGGGGCTGTTGATTGGCGTATACTAAAACAAACCTGATCTCTCTAGGACATTCAGAAGCCAAGTTATAAGCCCACAAATGTGTAACTGGACTACTTCTTTAAATTGACACCAGGTCCGGTGACCTTTGGGACATGGTTTGACCCCCTTAGGAAAGTGCTATCATCATGAAACGTTCAGATCACTTACAACTCAATAGATTCTACCTTCTTGTAGCGTTTCAGCCTGATTGGACCTTGTTTTCACACAAATGGACCCAGATTGATGTGAAATTGTGCTTCGTGCAACATAATTCTGGGTGCCATTTACAAACAATAAGTGCTAATGACTCCATTCCTTTTTGTGGTTGTAGGGGCTTTTGATTGGAGTACACTAAAACAAACATGATCTCTCTAGGACATTCAGAAGCCAAGTTATAAGCCCACAAATGTGTAACTGGACTACTTCTTTAAATTGACACCAGATCCGGTGACCTTTGGGACATGGTTTGACCTCCTTAGGAAAGTGCTATCATCATGAAATGTTCAGATCACTTACAACTCAATAGATTCTACCTTCCTGTAACGTTTCAGCCTGATTGGACCTTGTTTTCACACAAATGAACCCAGAATGATGTGAAATTGTGCTTCGTGCAACATAATTCTGGGTGCCATTTACAAACCATAAGTGCTAATGACTCCATTCCTTTTTGTGGTTGTAGGGGCTGTTGATTGGAGTACACTAAAACAAACCTGATCTCTCTAGGACATTCAGAAGCCAAGTTATAAGCCCACAAATGTGTAACTGGACTACTTCTTTAAAGTGACACCAGATCCGGTGAGCTTTGGGACATGGTTTGACCCCCTTAGGAAAGTGCTATCACCATGAAACGTTCAGATCACTTACAACTCAATAGATTCTACCTTCCTGTAACGTTTCAGCCTGATTGGACCTTGTTTTCACACAAATGAACCCAGAATGATGTGAAATTGTGCTTCGTTCAACATAATTCTGGGTGCCATTTACAAACCATAAGTGCTAATGACTCCATTCCTTTTTGTGGTTGTAGGGGCTGTTGATTGGAGTACATTAAAACAAACCTGATCTCTCTAGGACATTCAGAAGCCAAGTTATAAGCCCACAGAGATGTAACTGGACTACTTCTTTAAAGTGACACCAGGCCCGGTGACCTTTGGAACATGGTTTTACCCCCTATAGGAATGTGCGATCATCTTGAAACGTTCAGATCACTTACAACTCAATAGATTCTACCTTTCTGTAACGTTTCAGCCTGATTGGACCTTGTTTTCACACAAATGGACCCAGAATGATGTGAAATTGTGCTTCGTGCAACATAATTCTGGGTGCCGTTTACAAACCATAAGTGCTAATGACTCCATTCCTTTTTGTGGTTGTAGGGGCTGTTGATTGGAGTACACTAAAACAAACCTGACCTCTCTAGGACATTCAGAAGCCAAGTTATAAGCCCACAAATGTGTAACTGGACTACTTCTTTAAAGTGACACCAGGCCCGGTGACCTTTGGGACATGGTTTGACCCCCTATAGGAATGTGCGATCATCATGAAACATTCAGATCACTTACAACTCAGTAGATTCTACCTTCTTGTAACGTTTCAGCCTGATTGGACCTTGTTTTCACACAAATGAACCCAGAATGATGTGAAATTGTGCTTCGTGCAACATAATTCTGGGTGCCATTTAAAAACCATAAGTGCTAATGACTCCATTCCTTTTTGTGGTTGTAGGGGCTGTTGCTTGGAGTACACTAAAACAAACCTGATCGCTCTAGGGCATTCAGAAGCCAAGTTATAAGCCCACAAATGTGTAACTGGACTTCTTCTTTAAAGTGACACCAGGTCCGGTGACCTTTGGGACATGGTTTGACCCCCTATACGAATGTGTGATCATCATGAAACGTTCAGATCACTTACAACTCAATAGATTCTACCTTCTTGTAACATTTCAGCCTGATTGGACCTTGTTTTAACACAAATGGACCCAGAATGATGTGAAATTGTGCTTCGTGCAACATAATTCTGGGTGCCATTTACAAACCATAAGTGCTAATGACTCCATTCCTTTTTGTGGTTGTAGGGGCTGTTGATTGGAGTACACTAAAACAAACCTAACCTCTCTAGGACATTCAGAAGCCAAGTTATAAGCCCACAAAGATGTAACTGGACTACTTCTTTAAAGTGACACCAGGCCCGGTGACCTTTGGGACATGGTTTTACCCCCTATAGGAATGTGCGATCATCTTGAAACATTCAGATCACTTACAACTCAATAGATTCTACCTTCTTGTAGCGTTTCAGCCTGATTGGACCTTGTTTTCACACAAATGGACCCAGAATGAAGTGAAATTGTGCTTCGTGCAACATAATTCTGGGTGCCATTTACAAACCATAAGTGCTAATGACTCCATTCCTTTTTGTGGTTGTAGGGGCTGTTGATTGGAGTACACTAAAACAAACCTGATCTCTCTAGGACATTCAGAAGCCAAGTTATAAGCCCACAAATGTGTAACTGGATTACTTCTTTAAATTGACACCAGATCCGATGACATTTGGGACATGGTTTGACCCCCTTAGGAAAGTGCTATCATCATGAAACATTCAGATCACTTACAACTCAATAGATTCTACCTTCCTGTAACATTTCAGCCTGATTGGAACTTGTTTTCACACAAATGAACCCAGAATGATGTGAAATTGTGCTTCGTGCAACATAATTCTGGGTGCCATTTACAAACCATAAGTGCTAATGACTCCATTCCTTTTTGTGGTTGTAGGGGCTGTTGATTGGAGTACACTAAAACAAACCTGATCTCTCTAGGACATTCAGAAGCCAAGTTATAAGCCCACAAATGTGTAACTGGACTACTTCTTTAAATTGACACCAGATCCGGTGATGGTTTGACATCCTTAGGAAAGTGCTATCATCATGAAACGTTCAGATCACTTACAACTCAATAGATTCTACCTTCCTGTAACGTTTCAGCCTGATTGGACCTTGTTTTCACACAAATGAACCCAGAATGATGTGAAATTGTGCTTCGTGCAACATAATTCTGGGTGCCATTTAAAAACCATAAGTGCTAATGACTCCATTCCTTTTTGTGGTTGTAGGGGCTGTTGATTGGAGTACACTAAAACAAACCTGATCGCTCTAGGACATTCAGAAGCCAAGTTATAAGCCCACAAATGTGTAACTGGACTTCTTCTTTAAAGTGACACCAGGCCCGGTGACCTTTGGGACATGGTTTGACCCCCTATAGGAATGTGTGAGTATCATGAAACGTTCAGATCACTTACAACTCAATAGATTCTACCTTCTTGTAACGTTTCAGCCTGATTGGACCTTGTTTTCACACAAATGAACCCAGAATGATGTGAAATTGTGCTTCGTTCAACATAATTCTGGGTGCCATTTACAAACCATAAGTGCTAATGACTCCATTCCTTTTTGTGGTTGTAGGGGCTGTTGATTGGAGTACATTAAAACAAACCTGATCTCTCTAGGACATTCAGAAGCCAAGTTATAAGCCCACAAATGTGTAACTGGACTACTTCTTTAAATTGACACCAGATCCGGTGACCTTTGGGACATGGTTTGACCCCCTTATGAAAGTGCTATCATCATGAAACGTTCAGATCACTTACAACTCAATAGATTCTACCTTCCTGTAACGTTTGAGCCTGATTGGACCTTGTTTTCACACAAATGAACCCAGAATGATGTGAAATTGTGCTTCGTGCAACATAATTCTGGGTGCCATTTAAAAACCATAAGTGCTAATGACTCCATTCCTATTTGTGGTTGTAGGGGCTCTTGATTGGAGTATACGAAAACAAACCTGATCTCTCTAGGACATTCAGAAGCCAAGTTATAAGCCCACAAATGTGTAACTGGACTACTTCTTTAAATTGACACCAGATCCGGTGACCTTTGGGACATGGTTTGACCCCCTTAGGAAAGTGCTATCATCATGAAACGTTCAGATCACTTACAACTCAATAGATTCTACCTTCCTGTAACGTTTCAGCCTGATTGGACCTTGTTTTCACACAAATGAACCCAGAATGATGGGAAATTGTGCTTCGTGCAACATAATTCTGGGTGCCATTTAAAAACCATAAGTGCTAATGACTCCATTCCTTTTTGTGGTTGTAGAGGCTGTTGATTGGAGTACACTAAAACAAACCTGATCGCTCTAGGACATTCAGAAGCCAAGTTATAAGCCCACAAATGTGTAACTGGACTTCTTCTTTAAAGTGACACCAGGCCCGGTGACCTTTGGGACATGGTTTGACCCCCTATAGGAATGTGTGATTATCATGAAACGTTCAGATCACTTACAACTCAATAGATTCTACCTTATTGTAACGTTTCAGCCTGATTGGACCTTGTTTTCACACAAATGAACCCAGAATGATGTGAAATTGTGCTTCGTGCAACATAATTCTGGGTGCCATTTACAAACCATAAGTGCTAATGACTCCATTCCTTTTTGTGGTTGTAGGGGCTGTTGATTGGAGTACACTAAAACAAACCTGATCGCTCCCGGACATTCAGAAGCCAAGTTATAAGCCCACAAATGTGTAACTGGACTTCTTCTTTAAAGTGACACCAGGCCCGGTGACCTTTGGGACATGGTTTGACCCCCTATAGGAATGTGTGATCATCATGAAACGTTCAGATCACTTACAACTCAATAGATTCTACCTTCTTGTAACGTTTCAGCCTGATTGGACCTTGTTTTCACACAAATGGACCCAGAATGATGTGAAATTGTGCTTCGTGCATCATAATTCTGGGTGCCATTTACAAACCATAAGTGCTAATGACTCCATTCCTTTTTGTGGTTGTAGGGGCTGTTGATTGGAGTACACTAAAACAAACCTGATCTCTCTAGGACATTCAGAAGCCAAGTTATAAGCCCACAAATGTGTAACTGGACTACTTCTTTAAATTGACACCAGATCCGGTGACATTTGGGACATGGTTTGACCCCCTTAGGAAAGTGCTATCATCACGAAACGTTCAGATCACTTACAACTCAATAGATTCTACCTTCCTGTAACATTTCAGCCTGATTGGACCTTGTTTTCACACAAATGAACCCAGAATGATGTGAAATTGTGCTTCGTGCAACATAATTCTGGGTGCCATTTACAAACCATAAGTGCTAATGACTCCATTCCTTTTTGTGGTTGTAGGGGCTGTTGATTGGAGTACATTAAAACAAACCTGATCTCTCTAGGACATTCAGAAGCCAAGTTATAAGCCCACAAATGTGTAAATGGACTACTTCTTTAAATTGACACCAGATCCGGTGACCTTTGGGACATGGTTTGACCCCCTTACGAAAGTGCTATCATCATGAAACGTTCAGATCACTTACAACTCAATAGATTCTACCTTCCTGTAACGTTTCAGCCTGATTGGACCTTGTTTTCACACAAATGAACCCAGAATGATGTGAAATTGTGCTTCGTGCAACATAATTCTGGGTGCCATTTAAAAACCATAAGTGCTAATGACTCCATTCCTTTTTGTGGTTGTAGGGGCTCTTGATTGGAGTATACTAAACAAACCTGATCTCTCTAGGACATTCAGAAGCCAAGTTATAAGCCCACAAATGTGTAACTGGACTACTTCTTTAAATTGACACCAGATCCGGTGAGCTTTGGGACATGGTTTGACCCCCTTAGGAAAGTGCTATCACCATGAAACGTTCAGATCACTTTCAACTCAATAGATTCTACCTTCCTGTAACGTTTCAGCCTGATTGGACCTTGTTTTCACACAAATGAACCCAGAATGATGTGAAATTGTGCTTCGTGCAACATAATTCTGGGTGCCATTTACAAACCATAAGTGCTAATGGCTCCATTCCTTTTTGTGGTTGTAGGGGCTGTTGATTGGAGTACACTAAAACAAACCTGACCTCTCTAGGACATTCAGAAGCCAAGTTATAAGCCCACAAAGGTGTAACTGGACTACTTCTTTAAAGTGACACCAGGCCCGGTGACCTTTGGGACATTGTTTGACCCCCTATAGGAATGTGCGATCATCATGAAACGTTCAGATCACTTACAACTCAATAGATTCTACCTTCTTGTAACGTTTCAGCGTGATTGGACCTTGTTTTCACACAAATGGACCCAGAATGATGTGAAATTGTGCTTCGTGCAACATAATTCTGGGTGCCATTTACAAACCATAAGTGCTAATGACTCCATTCCTTTTTGTGGTTGTAGGGGCTGTTGATTGGAGTACACTAAAACAAACCTGATCTCTCTAGGACATTCAGAAGCCAAGTTATAAGCCCACAAATGTGTAACTGGACTACTTCTTTAAATTGACACCAGATCCGGTGACCTTTGGGACATGGTTTGACCCCCTTAGGAAAGTGCTATCATCATGAAACGTTCAGATCACTTACAACTCAATAGATTCTACCTTCCTGTAACGTTTCAGCCTGATTGGACCTTGTTTTCACACAAATGAACCCAGAATGATGTGAAATTGTGCTTCGTGCAACATAATTCTGGGTGCCATTTAAAAACCATAAGTGCTAATGACTCCATTCCTTTTTGTGGTTGTAGGGGCTCTTGATTGGAGTATACTAAAACAAACCTGATCTCTCTAGGACATTCAGAAGCCAAGTTATAAGCCCACAAATGTGTAACTGGACTACTTCTTTAAATTGACACCAGATCCGGTGAGCTTTGTGACATGGTTTGACCGCCTTAGGAAAGTGCTATCACCATGAAACGTTCAGATCACTTACAACTCAATAGATTCTACCTTCCTGTAACGTTTCAGCCTGATTGGACCTTGTTTTCACACAAACTAACCCAGAATGATGTGAAATTGTGCTTCGTGCAACATAATTCTGGGTGCCATTTACAAACCATAAGTGCTAATGACTCCATTCCTTTTTGTGGTTGTAGGGGCTGTTGATTGGAGTACACTAAAACAAACCTGACCTCTCTAGGACATTCAGAAGCCAAGTTATAAGCCCACAAAGGTGTAACTGGACTACTTCTTTAAATTGACACCAGATCCGGTGACCTTTGGGACATGGTTTGACCCCCTTAGGAAAGTGCTATCATCATGAAACGTTCAGATCACTTACAACTCAATAGATTCTACCTTCCTGTAACGTTTCAGCCTGATTGGACCTTGTTTTCACACAAATGAACCCAGAATGATGTGAAAATGTGCTTCGTGCAACATAATTCTGGGTGCCATTTAAAAACCATAAGTGCTAATGAATCCATTCCTTTTTGTGGTTGTAGGGGCTGTTGATTGGAGTACACTAAAACAAACCTGATCGGTCTAGGGCATTCAGAAGCCAAGTTATAAGCCCACAAATGTGTAACTGGACTTCTTCTTTAAAGTGACACCAGGCCCGGTGACCTTTGGGACATGGTTTGACCCCCTATAGGAATGTGTGATCATCATGAAACGTTCAGATCACTTACAACTCAATAGATTCTACCTTCTTGTAATGTTTCAGCCTGATTGGACCTTGTTTTCACACAAATGAACCCAGAATGATGTGAAATTGTGCTTCGTGCAACATAATTCTGGGTGCCATTTACAAACCATAAGTGCTAATGACTCCATTCCTTTTTGTGGTTGTAGGGGCTGTTGATTGGAGTACATTAAAACAAACCTGATCTCTCTAGGACATTCAGAAGCCAAGTTATAAGCCCACAAATGTGTAACTGGACTACTTCTTTAAATTGACACCAGATCCGGTGACCTTTGGGACATGGTTTGACCCCCTTAGGAAAGTGCTATCATCATGAAACGTTCAGATCACTTACAACTCAATAGATTCTACCTTCCTGTAACGTTTCAGCCTGATTGGACCTTGTTTTCACACAAATGAACCCAGAATGATGTTAAATTGTGCTTCGTGCAACATAATTCTGGGTGCCATTTAAAAACCATAAGTGCTAATGACTCCATTCCTTTTTGTGGTTGTAGGGGCTGTTGATTGGAGTACACTAAAACAAACCTGATCGCTCTAGGACATTCAGAAGCCAAGTTATAAGCCCACAAATGTGTAACTGGACTTCTTCTTTAAAGTGACACCAGGCCCGGTGACCTTTGGGACATGGTTTGACCCCCTATAGGAATGTGTGATCATCATGAAACGTTCAGATCACTTACAACTCAATAGATTCTACCTTCTTGTAACGTTTCAGCCTGATTGGACCTTGTTTTCACACAAATGGACCCAGAATGATGTGAACTTGTGCTTCGTGCAACATAATTCTGGGTGCCATTTAAAAACCATAAGTGCTAATGACTCCATTCCTTTTTGTGGTTGTAGGGGCTGTTGATTGGAGTACACTAAAACAAACCTGATCTCTCTAGGACATTCAGAAGCCAAGTTATAAGCCCACAAATGTGTAACTGGACTACTTCTTTAAATTGACACCAGATCCGGTGACCTTTGGGACATGGTTTGACCCCCTTAGGAAAGTGCTATCATCATGAAACGTTCAGATCACTTACAACTCAATAGATTCTACCTTCCTGTAACGTTTCAGCCTGATTGGACCTTGTTTTCACACAAATGGACCCAGAATGATGTGAAATTGTGCTTCGTGCAACATAATTCTGGGTGCCATTTACAAACCATAAGTGCTAATGACTCCATTCCTTTTTGTGGTTGTAGGGGCTGTTGATTGGAGTACACTAAAACAAACCTGATCTCTCTAGGACATTCAGAAGCCAAGTTATAAGCCCACAAATGTGTAACTGGACTACTTCTTTAAATTGACACCAGATCCGGTGACCTTTGGGACATGGTTTGACCCCCTTAGGAAAGTGCTATCATCATGAAACGTTCAGATCACTTACAACTCAATAGATTCTACCTTCCTGTAACGTTTCAGCCTGATTGGACCTTGTTTTCACACAAATGAACCCAGAATGATGTGAAATTGTGCTTCGTGCAACATAATTCTGGGTGCCATTTAAAAACCATAAGTGCTAATGACTCCATTCCTTTTTGTGGTTGTAGGGGCTCTTGATTGGAGTATACTAAAACAAACCTGATCTCTCTAGGACATTCAGAAGCCAAGTTATAAGCCCACAAATGTGTAACTGGACTACTTCTTTAAATTGACACCAGATCCGGTGAGCTTTGTGACATGGTTTGACCGCCTTAGGAAAGTGCTATCACCATGAAACGTTCAGATCACTTACAACTCAATAGATTCTACCTTCCTGTAACGTTTCAGCCTGATTGGACCTTGTTTTCACACAAATGAACCCAGAATGATGTGAAATTGTGCTTCGTGATACATAATTCTGGGTGCCATTTACAAACCATAAGTGCTAATGACTCCATTCCTTTTTGTGGTTGTAGGGGCTGTTGATTGGAGTACACTAAAACAAACCTGACCTCTCTAGGACATTCAGAAGCCAAGTTATAAGCCCACAAAGGTGTAACTGGACTACTTCTTTAAATTGACACCAGATCCGGTGACCTTTGGGACAAGGTTTGACCCCCTTAGGAAAGTGCTATCATCATGAAACGTTCAGATCACTTACAACTCAATAGATTCTACCTTCCTGTAACGTTTCAGCCTGATTGGACCTTGTTTTCACACAAATGAACCCAGAATGATGTGAAAATGTGCTTCGTGCAACATAATTCTGGGTGCCATTTAAAAACCATAAGTGCTAATGACTCCATTCCTTTTTGTGGTTGTAGGGGCTGTTGATTGGAGTACACTAAAACAAACCTGATCGGTCTAGGACATTCAGAAGCCAAGTTATAAGCCCACAAATGTGTAACTGGACTTCTTCTTTAAAGTGACACCAGGCCCGGTGACCTTTGGGACATGGTTTGACCCCCTATAGGAATGTGTGATCATCATGAAACGTTCAGATCACTTACAACTCAATAGATTCTACCTTCTTGTAATGTTTCAGCCTGATTGGACCTTGTTTTCACACAAATGAACCCAGAATGATGTGAAATTGTGCTTCGTGCAACATAATTCTGGGTGCCATTTACAAACCATAAGTGCTAATGACTCCATTCCTTTTTGTGGTTGTAAGGGATGTTGATTGGAGTACACTAAAACAAACCTGATCGCTCTAGGACATTCAGAAGCCAAGTTATAAGCCCACAAATGTGTAACTGGACTTCTTCTTTAAAGTGACACCAGGCCCGGTGACCTTTGGGACATGGTTTGACCCCCTATAGGAATGTGTGATCATCATGAAACGTTCAGATCACTTACAACTCAATAGATTCTACCTTCTTTTAACGTTTCAGCCTGATTGGACCTTGTTTTCACACAAATGGACCCAGAATGATGTGAAATTGTGCTTCGTGCAACATAATTCTGGGTGCCATTTACAAACCATAAGTGCTAATGACTCCATTCCTTTTTGTGGTTGTAGGGGCTGTTGATTGGAGTACACTAAAATAAACTTGATCTCTCTAGGACATTCAGAAGCCAAGTTATAAGCCCACAAATGTGTAACTGGACTACTTCTTTAAATTGACACCAGATCCGGTGACATTTGGGACATGGTTTGACCCCCTTAGGAAAGTGCTATCATCATGAAACGTTCAGATCACTTACAACTCAATAGATTCTACCTTCCTGTAACATTTCAGCCTGATTGGACCTTGTTTTCACACAAATGAACCCAGAATGATGTGAAATTGTGCTTCGTGCAACATAATTCTGGGTGCCATTTACAAACAATAAGTGCTAATGACTCCATTCCTTTTTGTGGTTGTAGGGGCTGTTGATTGGAGTACATTAAAACAAACCTGATCTCTCTAGGACATTCAGAAGCCAAGTTATAAGCCCACAAATGTGTAACTGGACTACTTCTTTAAATTGACACCAGATCCGGTGACCTTTGGGACATGGTTTGACCCCCTTAGGAAAGTGCTATCATCATGAAACGTTCAGATCACTTACAACTCAATAGATTCTACCTTCCTGTAACGTTTCAGCCTGATTGGACCTTGTTTTCACACAAATGAACCCAGAATGATGTTAAATTGTGCTTCGTGCAACATAATTCTGGGTGCCATTTAAAAACCATAAGTGCTAATGACTCCATTCCTTTTTGTGGTTGTAGGGGCTGTTGATTGGAGTACACTAAAACAAACCTGATCGCTCTAGGACATTCAGAAGCCAAGTTATAAGCCCACAAATGTGTAACTGGACTTCTTCTTTAAAGTGACACCAGGCCCGGTGACCTTTGGGACATGGTTTGACCCCCTATAGGAATGTGTGATCATCATGAAACGTTCAGATCACTTACAACTCAATAGATTCTACCTTCTTGTAACGTTTCAGCCTGATTGGACCTTGTTTTCACACAAATGGACCCAGAATGATGTGAAATTGTGCTTCGTGCAACATAATTCTGGGTGCCATTTACAAACCATAAGTGCTAATGACTCCATTCCTTTTTGTGGTTGTAGGGGCTGTTGATTGGAGTACACTAAAACAAACCTGATCTCTCTAGGACATTCAGAAGCCAAGTTATAAGCCCACAAATGTGTAACTGGACTACTTCTTTAAATTGACACCATATCCGGTGACCTTTGGGACATGGTTTGACCCCCTTAGGAAAGTGCTATCATCATGAAACGTTCAGATCACTTACAACTCAATAGATTCTACCTTCCTGTAACGTTTCAGCCTGATTGGACCTTGTTTTCACACAAATGAACCCAGAATGATGTGAAATTGTGCTTCGTGCAACATAATTCTGGGTGCCATTTAAAAACCATAAGTGCTAATGACTCCATTCCTTTTTGTGGTTGTAGGGGCTGTTGATTGGCGTATATTAAAACAAACCTGATCTCTCTAGGACATTCAGAAGCCAAGTTATAAGCCCACAAATGTGTAACTGGACTACTTCTTTAAATTGACACCAGATCCGGTGACCTTTGGGACATGGTTTGACCCCCTTAGGAAAGTGCTATCATCATGAAACGTTCAGATCACTTACAACTCAATAGATTCTACCTTCTTGTAGCGTTTCAGCCTGATTGGACCTTGTTTTCACACAAATGGACCCAGATTGATGTGAAATTGTGCTTCGTGCAACATAATTCTGGGTGCCATTTAAAAACCATAAGTGCTAATGACTCCATTCCTTTTTGTGGTTGTAGGGGCTGTTGATTGGAGTACACTAAAACAAACCTGATCGCTCTAGGACATTCAGAAGCCAAGTTATAAGCCCACAAATGTGTAACTGGACTTCTTCTTTAAAGTGACACCAGGCCCGGTGACCTTTGGGACATGGTTTGACCCCCTATAGGAATGTGTGATCATCATGAAACGTTCAGATCACTTACAACTCAATAGATTCTACCTTCTTGTAACGTTTCAGCCTGATTGGACCTTGTTTTCACACAAATGGACCCAGAATGATGTGAAATTGTGCTTCGTGCAACATAATTCTGGGTGCCATTTACAAACCATAAGTGCTAATGACTCCATTCCTTTTTGTGGTTGTAGGGGCTGTTGATTGGAGTACACTAAAACAAACCTGATCTCTCTAGGACATTCAGAAGCCAAGTTATAAGCCCACAAATGTGTAACTGGACTACTTCTTTAAATTGACACCAGATCCGGTGACCTTTGGGACTTGGTTTGACCCCCTTAGGAAAGTGCTATCATCATGAAACGTTCAGATCACTTACAACTCAATAGATTCTACCTTCCTGTAACGTTTCAGCCTGATTGGACCTTGTTTTCACACAAATGAACCCAGAATGATGTGAAATTGTGCTTCGTGCAACATAATTCTGGGTGCCATTTAAAAACCATAAGTGCTAATGACTCCATTCCTTTTTGTGGTTGTAGGGGCTGTTGATTGGCGTATACTAAAACAAACCTGATCTCTCTAGGACATTCAGAAGCCAAGTTATAAGCCCACAAAGGTGTAACTGGACTACTTCTTTAAATTGACACCAGATCCGGTGACCTTTGGGACATGGTTTGACCCCCTTAGGAAAGTGCTATCATCATGAAACGTTCAGATCACTTACAACTCAATAGATTCTACCTTCCTGTAACATTTCAGCCTGATTGGACCTTGTTTTCACACAAATGAACCCATAATGATTTGAAATTGTGCTTCGTGCAACATAATTCTGGGTGCCATTTACAAACAATAAGTGCTAATGACTCCATTCCTTTTTGTGGTCTTAGGGGCTGTTGATTGGAGTACATTAAAACAAACCTGATCTCTCTAGGACATTCAGAAGCCAAGTTATAAGCCCACAAATGTGTAACTGGACTACTTCTTTAAATTGACACAAGATCCGGTGACCTTTGGGACATGGTTTGACCCCCTTAGGAAAGTGCTATCATCATGAAACGTTCAGATCACTTACAACTCAATAGATTCTACCTTCCTGTAACGTTTCAGCCTGATTGGACCTTGTTTTCACACAAATGAACCCAGAATGATGTTAAATTGTGCTTCGTGCAACATAATTCTGGGTGCCATTTAAAAACCATAAGTGCTAATGACTCCATTCCTTTTTGTGGTTGTAGGGGCTGTTGATTGGAGTACACTAAAACAAACCTGATCGCTCTAGGACATTCAGAAGCCAAGTTATAAGCCCACAAATGTGTAACTGGACTTCTTCTTTAAAGTGACACCAGGCCCGGTGACCTTTGGGACATGGTTTGACCCCCTATAGGAATGTGTGATCATCATGAAACGTTCAGATCACTTACAACTCAATAGATTCTACCTTCTTGTAACGTTTCAGCCTGATTGGACCTTGTTTTCACACAAATGGACCCAGAATGATGTGAACTTGTGCTTCGTGCAACATAATTCTGGGTGCCATTTACAAACCATAAGTGCTAATGACTCCATTCCTTTTTGTGGTTGTAGGGGCTGTTGATTGGAGTACACTAAAACAAACCTGATCTCTCTAGGACATTCAGAAGCCAAGTTATAAGCCCACAAATGTGTAACTGGACTACTTCTTTAAAGTGACACCAGATCCGGTGACCTTTGGGACATGGTTTGACCCCCTTAGGAAAGTGCTATCATCATGAAACGTTCAGATCACTTACAACTCAATAGATTCTACCTTCCTGTAACGTTTCAGCCTGATTGGACCTTGTTTTCACACAAATGGACCCAGAATGATGTGAAATTGTGCTTCGTGCAACATAATTCTGGGTGCCATTTACAAACCATAAGTGCTAATGACTCCATTCCTTTTTGTGGTTGTAGGGGCTGTTGATTGGAGTACACTAAAACAAACCTGACCTCTCTAGGACATTCAGAAGCCAAGTTATAAGCCCACAAAGGTGTAACTGGACTACTTATTTAAATTGACACCAGATCCGGTGACCTTTGGGACATGGTTTGACCCCCTTAGGAAAGTGCTATCATCATGAAACGTTCAGATCACTTACAACTCAATAGATTCTACCTTCCTGTAACGTTTCAGCCTGATTGGACCTTGTTTTCACACAAATGAACCCAGAATGATGTGAAAATGTGCTTCGTGCAACATAATTCTGGGTGCCATTTAAAAACCATAAGTGCTAATGACTCCATTCCTTTTTGTGGTTGTAGGGGCTGTTGATTGGAGTACACTAAAACAAACCTGATCGGTCTAGGACATTCAGAAGCCAAGTTATAAGCCCACAAATGTGTAACTGGACTTCTTCTTTAAAGTGACACCAGGCCCGGTGACCTTTGGGACATGGTTTGACCCCCTATAGGAATGTGTGATCATCATGAAACGTTCAGATCACTTACAACTCAATAGATTCTACCTTCTTGTAATGTTTCAGCCTGATTGGACCTTGTTTTCACACAAATGAACCCAGAATGATGTGAAATTGTGCTTCGTGCAACATAATTCTGGGTGCCATTTACAAACCATAAGTGCTAATGACTCCATTCCTTTTTGTGGTTGTAGGGGCTGTTGATTGGAGTACACTAAAATAAACTTGATCTCTCTAGGACATTCAGAAGCCAAGTTATAAGCCCACAAATGTGTAACTGGACTACTTCTTTAAATTGACACCAGATCCGGTGACATTTGGGACATGGTTTGACCCCCTTAGGAAAGTGCTATCATCATGAAACGTTCAGATCACTTACAACTCAATAGATTCTACCTTCCTGTAACATTTCAGCCTGATTGGACCTTGTTTTCACACAAATGAACCCAGAATGATGTGAAATTGTGCTTCGTGCAACATAATTCTGGGTGCCATTTACAAACAATAAGTGCTAATGACTCCATTCCTTTTTGTGGTTGTAGGGGCTGTTGATTGGAGTACATTAAAACAAACCTGATCTCTCTAGGACATTCAGAAGCCAAGTTATAAGCCCACAAATGTGTAACTGGACTACTTCTTTAAATTGACACCAGATCCGGTGACCTTTGGGACATGGTTTGACCCCCTTAGGAAAGTGCTATCATCATGAAACGTTCAGATCACTTACAACTCAATAGATTCTACCTTCCTGTAACGTTTCAGCCTGATTGGACCTTGTTTTCACACAAATGAACCCAGAATGATGTTAAATTGTGCTTCGTGCAACATAATTCTGGGTGCCATTTAAAAACCATAAGTGCTAATGACTCCATTCCTTTTTGTGGTTGTAGGGGCTGTTGATTGGAGTACACTAAAACAAACCTGATCGCTCTAGGACATTCAGAAGCCAAGTTATAAGCCCACAAATGTGTAACTGGACTTCTTCTTTAAAGTGACACCAGGCCCGGTGACCTTTGGGACATGGTTTGACCCCCTATAGGAATGTGTGATCATCATGAAACGTTCAGATCACTTACAACTCAATAGATTCTACCTTCTTGTAACGTTTCAGCCTGATTGGACCTTGTTTTCACACAAATGGACCCAGAATGATGTGAAATTGTGCTTCGTGCAACATAATTCTGGGTGCCATTTACAAACCATAAGTGCTAATGACTCCATTCCTTTTTGTGGATGTAGGGGCTGTTGATTGGAGTACACTAAAACAAACCTGATCTCTCTAGGACATTCAGAAGCCAAGTTATAAGCCCACAAATGTGTAACTGGACTACTTCTTTAAATTGACACCAGATCCGGTGACCTTTGGGACATGGTTTGACCCCCTTAGGAAAGTGCTATCATCATGAAACGTTCAGATCACTTACAACTCAATAGATTCTACCTTCCTGTAACGTTTCAGCCTGATTGGACCTTGTTTTCACACAAATGAACCCAGAATGATGTGAAATTGTGCTTCGTGCAACATAATTCTGGGTGCCATTTAAAAACCATAAGTGCTAATGACTCCATTCCTTTTTGTGGTTGTAGGGGCTGTTGATTGGAGTACACTAAAACAAACCTGATCTCTCTAGGATATTCAGAAGCCAAGTTATAAGCCCACAAATGTGTAACTGGACTACTTCTTTAAAGTGACACCAGATCCGGTGACCTTTGGGACATGGTTTGACCCCCTTAGGAAAGTGCTATCACCATGAAACGTTCAGATCACTTACAACCCAATAGATTCTACCTTCCTGTAATGTTTCAGCCTGATTGGACCTTGTTTTCACACAAATGAACCCAGAATGATGTGAAATTGTGCTTCGTGCAACATAATTCTGGGTGCCATTTACAAACCATAAGTGCTAATGACTCCATTCCTTTTTGTGGTTGTAGGGGCTGTTGATTGGAGTACATTAAAACAAACCTGATCTCTCTAGGACATTCAGAAGCCAAGTTATAAGCCCACAAATGTGTAACTGGACTACTTCTTTAAATTGACACCAGATCCGGTGACCTTTGGGACATGGTTTGACCCCCTTACGAAAGTGCTATCATCATGAAACGTTCAGATCACTTACAACTCAATAGATTCTACCTTCCTGTAACGTTTCAGCCTGATTGGACCTTGTTTTCACACAAATGAACCCAGAATGATGTGAAATTGTGCTTCGTGCAACATAATTCTGGGTGCCATTTAAAAACCATAAGTGCTAATGACTCCATTCCTTTTTGTGGTTGTAGGGGCTCTTGATTGGAGTATACTAAAACAAACCTGATCTCTCTAGGACATTCAGAAGCCAAGTTATAAGCCCACAGAGATGTAACTGGACTACTTTAAAGTGACACCAGGCCCGGTGACCTTTGGAACATGGTTTTACCCCCTATAGGAATGTGCGATCATCTTGAAACGTTCAGATCACTTACAACTCAATAGATTCTACCTTCCTGTAACGTTTCAGCCTGATTGGACCTTGTTTTCACACAAATGGACCCAGAATGATGTGAAATTGTGCTTCGTGCAACATAATTCTGGGTGCCATTTACAAACCTTAAGTGCTAATGACTCCATTCCTTTTTGTGGTTGTAGGGGCTGTTGATTGGAGTACACTAAAACAAACCTGACCTCTCTAGGACATTCAGAAGCCAAGTTATAAGCCCACAAAGGTGTAACTGGACTACTTCTTTAAAGTGACACCAGGCCCGGTGACCTTTGGGACATGGTTAGACCCCCTATAGGAAAGTGCTATCATCATGAAACGTTCAGATTACTTACAACTCAATAGATTCTACCTTCCTGTAACGTTTCTGCCTGATTGGACCTTGTTTTCACACAAATGAACCCAGAATGATGTGAACTTGTGCTTTCTGCAACATAATTCTGGGTGCCATTTACAAACCATAAGTGCTAATGACTCCATTCCTTTTTGTGGTTGTGGGGGCTGTTGATTGGAGTACATTAAAACAAACCTGACCTCTCTAGGACATTCAGAAGCCAAGTTATAAGCCCACAAATGTGTAACTGGACTACTTCTTTAAATTGACACCAGATCCGGTGACATTTGGGACATGGTTTGACCCCCTTAGGAAAGTGCTATCATCATGAAACGTTCAGATCCCTTACAACTCAATAGATTCTACCTTCCTGTAACGTTTCAGCCTGATTGGACCTTGTTTTCACACAAATGAACCGAGAATGATGTGAAATTGTGCTTCGTGCAACATAATTCTGGGTGCCATTTAAAAACGATAAGTGCTAATGACTCCATTCCTTTTTGTGGTTGTAGGGGCTGTTGATTGGAGTACACTAAAACAAACCTGATCTCTCTAGGACATTCAGAAGCCAAGTTATAAGCCCACAAATGTGTAACTGGACTACTTCTTTAAATTGACACCAGATCCGGTGACCTTTGGGACATGGTTTGACCCCCTTAGGAAAGTGCTATCATCATGAAACGTTCAGATCACTTACAACTCAATAGATTCTACCTTCTTGTAGCGTTTCAGCCTGATTGGACCTTGTTTTCACACAAATGGACCCAGATTCATGTGAAATTGTGCTTCGTGCAACATAATTCTGGGTGCCATTTACAAACAATAAGTGCTAATGACTCCATTCCTTTTTGTGGTTGTAGGGGCTTTTGATTGGAGTACACTAAAACAAACCTGATCTCTCTAGGACATTCAGAAGCCAAGTTATAAGCCCACAAATGTGTAACTGGACTACTTCTTTAAATTGACACCAGATCCGGTGACCTTTGGGACATGGTTTGACCTCCTTAGGAAAGTGCTATCATCATGAAATGTTCAGATCACTTACAACTCAATAGATTCTACGTTCCTGTAACGTTTCAGCCTGATTGGACCTTGTTTTCACACAAATGAACCCAGAATGATGTGAAATTGTGCTTCGTGCAACATAATTCTGGGTGCCATTTACAAACCATAAGTGCTAATGACTCCATTCCTTTTTGTGGTTGTAGGGGCTGTTGATTGGAGTACACTAAAACAAACCTGATCTCTCTAGGACATTCAGAAGCCAAGTTATAAGCCCACAAATGTGTAACTGGACTACTTCTTTAAAGTGACACCAGATCCGGTGACCTTTGGGACATGGTTTGACCCCCTTAGGAAAGTGCTATCACCATGAAACGTTCAGATCACTTACAACCCAATAGATTCTACCTTCCTGTAACGTTTCAGCCTGATTGGACCTTGTTTTCACACAAATGAACCCAGAATGATGTGAAATTGTGCTTCGTGCAACATAATTCTGGGTGCCATTTACAAACCATAAGTGCTAATGACTCCATTCCTTTTTGTGGTTGTAGGGGCTGTTGATTGGAGTACACTAAAACAAACCTGACCTCTCTAGGACATTCAGAAGCCAAGTTATAAGCCCACAAAGGTGTAACTGGACTACTTCTTTAAAGTGACAGCAGGCCCGGTGACCTTTGGGACATGGTTTGGCCCCCTATAGGAATGTGCGATCATCATGAAACGTTCAGATCACTTACAACTCAATAGTTTCTACCTTCTTGTAACGTTTCAGCCTGATTGGACCTTGTTTTCACACAAATGGACCCAGAATGATGTGAAATTGTGCTTCGTGCAACATAATTCTGGGTGCCATTTACAAACCATAAGTGCTAATGACTCCATTCCTTTTTGTGGTTGTAGGGGCTGTTGATTGGAGTACACTAAAACAAACCTGATCTCTCTAGGACATTCAGAAGCCAAGTTATAAGCCCACAAATGTGTAACTGGACTTCTTCTTTAAAGTGACACCAGGCGCGGTGACCTTTGGGACATGGTTTGACCCCCTAAAGGAATGTGTGATCATCATGAAACGTTCAGATCACTTACAACTCAATAGATTCTACCTTCTTGTAACGTTTCAGCCTGATTGGACCTTGTTTTCACACAAATGGACCCAGAATGATGTGAAATTGTGCTTCGTGCAACATAATTCTGGGTGCCATTTACAAACCATAAGTGCTAATGACTCCATTCCTTTTTGTGGTTGTAGGGGCTGTTGATTGGAGTACACTAAATTAAACCTGATCTCTCTAGGACAATCAGAATCCAAGTTATAAGCCCACAAATGTGTAACTGGACTACTTCTTTAAATTGACACCAGATCCGGTGACCTTTGGGACATGGTTTGACCTCCTTAGGAAAGTGCTATCATCATGAAATGTTCAGATCACTTACAACTCAATAGATTCTACCTTCCTGTAACGTTTCAGCTTGATTGGACCTTGTTTTCACACAAATGAACCCAGAATGATGTGAAATTGTGCTTCGTGCAACATAATTCTGGGTGCCATTTACAAACCATAAGTGCTAATGACTCCATTCCTTTTTGTGGTTGTAGGGGCTGTTGATTGGAGTACACTAAAACAAACCTGATCTCTCTAGGACATTCAGAAGCCAAGTTATAAGCCCACAAATGTGTAACTGGACTACTTCTTTAAAGTGACACCAGATCCGGTGAGCTTTGGGACATGGTTTGACCCCCTTAGGAAAGTGCTATCACCATGAAACGTTCAGATCACTTACAACCCAATAGATTCTACCTTCCTGTAACGTTTCAGCCTGATTGGACCTTGTTTTCACACAAATGAACCCAGAATGATGTGAAATTGTGCTTCGTGCAACATAATTCTGGGTGCCATTTACAAACCATAAGTGCTAATGACTCCATTCCTTTTTGTGGTTGTAGGGGCTGTTGATTGGAGTACACTAAAACAAACCTGACCTCTCTAGGACATTCAGAAGCCAAGTTATAAGCCCACAAAGGTGTAACTGGACTACTTCTTTAAAGTGACACCAGGCCCGGTGACCTTTGGGACATGGTTTGACCCCCTATAGGAATGTGCGATCATCATGAAATGTTCAGATCACTTACAACTCAATAGATTCTACCTTCTTGTAACGTTTCAGCCTGATTGGACCTTGTTTTCACACAAATGGACCCAGAATGATGTGAAAATGTGCTTCGTGCAACATAATTCTGGGTGCCATTTACAAACCATAAGTGCTAATGACTCCATTCCTTTTTGTGGTTGTAGGGGCTGTTGATTGGAGTACACTAAAACAAACCTGATCTCTCTAGGACATTCAGAAGCCAAGTTATAAGCCCACAAATGTGTAACTGGACTTCTTCTTTAAAGTGACACCAGGCGCGGTGACCTTTGGGACATGGTTTGACCCCCTAAAGTAATGTGTGATCATCATGAAACGTTCAGATCACTTACAACTCAATAGATTCTACCTTCTTGTAACGTTTCAGCCTTATTGGACCTTGTTTTCACACAAATGAACCCAGAATGATGTGAAATTGTGCTTCGTGCAACATAATTCTGGGTGCCATTTACAAACCATAAGTGCTAATGACTCCATTCCTTTTTGTGGTTGTAGGGGCTGTTGATTGGAGTACACTAAAACAAACCTGATCTCTCTAGGACATTCAGAAGCCAAGTTATAAGCCCACAAATGTGTAACTGGACTACTTCTTTAAATTGACACCAGATCCGGTGACATTTGGGACATGGTTTGACCGCCTTAGGAAAGTGCTATCATCATGAAACGTTCAGATCACTTACAACTCAATAGATTCTACCTTCCTGTAACATTTCAGCCTGATTGGACCTTGTTTTCACACAAATGAACCCAGAATGATGTGAAATTGTGCTTCTTGCAACATAATTCTGGGTGCCATTTACAAACCATAAGTGCTAATGACTCCATTCCTTTTTGTGGTTGTAGGGGCTGTTGATTGGAGTACATTAAAACAAACCTGATCTCTCTAGGACATTCAGAAGCCAAGTTATAAGCCCACAAATGTGTAACTGGACTACTTCTTTAAATTGACACCAGATCCGGTGACCTTTGGGACATGGTTTGACCCCCTTACGAAAGTGCTATCATCATGAAACGTTCAGATCACTTACAACTCAATAGATTCTACCTTCCTGTAACGTTTCAGCCTGATTGGACCTTGTTTTCACACAAATGAACCCAGAATGATGTGAAATTGTGCTTCGTGCAACATAATTCTGGGTGCCATTTAAAAACCATAAGTGCTAATGACTCCATTCCTTTTTGTGGTTGTAGGGGCTCTTGATTGGAGTATACTAAAAATAACCTGATCTCTCTAGGACATTCAGAAGCCAAGTTATAAGCCCACAAATGTGTAACTGGACTACTTCTTTAAAGTGACACCAGATCCGGGGAGCTTTGGGACATGGTTTGACCCCCTTAGGAAAGTGCTATCACCATGAAACGTTCAGATCACTTACAACTCAATAGATTCTACCTTCCTGTAACGTTTCAGCCTGATTGGACCTTGTTTTCACACAAATGAACCCAGAATGATGTGAAATTGTGCTTCGTGCAACATAATTCTGGGTGCCATTTAAAAACCATAACTGCTAATGACTCCATTCCTTTTTGTGGTTGTAGGGGCTGTTGATTGGAGTACACTAAAACAAACCTGACCTCTCTAGGACATTCAGAAGCCAAGTTATAAGCCCACAAAGGTGTAACTGGACTACTTCTTTAAAGTGACACCAGGCCCGGTGACCTTTGGGACATGGTTTGACCCCCTATAGGAATGTGCGATCATCATGAAACGTTCAGATCACTTACAACTCAATAGATTCTACCTTCTTGTAACGTTTCAGCCTGATTGGACCTTGTTTTCACACAAATGGACCCAGAATGATGTGAAATTGTGCTTCGTGCAACATAATTCTGGGTGCCATTTACAAACCATAAGTGCTAATGACTCCATTCCTTTTTGTGGTTGTAGGGGCTGTTGATTGGAGTACACTAAAACAAACCTGATCTCTCTAGGACATTCAGAAGCCAAGTTATAAGCCCACAAATGTGTAACTGGACTTCTTCTTTAAAGTGACACCAGGCACGGTGACCTTTGGGACATGGTTTGACCCCCTAAAGGAATGTGTGATCATCATGAAACGTTCAGATCACTTACAACTCAATAGATTCTACCTTCTTGTAACGTTTCAGCCTGATTGGACCTTGTTTTCACACAAATGGACCCAGAATGATGTGAAATTGTGCTTCGTGCAACATAATTCTGGGTGCCATTTACAAACCATAAGTGCTAATGACTCCATTCCTTTTTGTGGTTGTAGGGGATGTTGATTGGAGTACACTAAAACAAACCTGATCTCTCTAGGACATTCAGAAGCCAAGTTATAAGCCCACAAATGTGTAACTGGACTACTTCTTTAAATTGACACCAGATCCGGTGACATTTGGGACATGGTTTGACCCCCTTAGGAAAGTGCTATCATCATGAAACGTTCAGATCACTTACAACTCAGTAGATTCTACCTTCCTGTAACATTTCAGCCTGATTGGACCTTGTTTTCACACAAATGAACCCAGAATGATGTGAAATTGTGCTTCTTGCAACATAATTCTGGGTGCCATTTACAAACCATAAGTGCTAATGACTCCATTCCTTTTTGTGGTTGTAGGGGCTGTTGATTGGAGTACATTAAAACAAACCTGATCTCTCTAGGACATTCAGAAGCCAAGTTATAAGCCCACAAATGTGTAACTGGACTACTTCTTTAAATTGACACCAGATCAGGTGACCTTTGGGACATGGTTTGACCCCCTTACGAAAGTGCTATCATCATGAAACGTTCAGATCACTTACAACTCAATAGATTCTACCTTCCTGTAACGTTTCAGCCTGATTGGACCTTGTTTTCACACAAATGAACCCAGAATGATGTGAAATTGTGCTTCGTGCAACATAATTCTGGGTGCCATTTAAAAACCATAAGTGCTAATGACTCCATTCCTTTTTGTGGTTGTAGGGGCTCTTGATTGGAGTATACTAAAACAAACCTGATCTCTCTAGGACATTCAGAAGCCAAGTTATAAGCCCACAAATGTGTAACTGGACTACTTCTTTAAATTGACACCAGATCCGGTGAGCTTTGGGACATGGTTTGACCCCCTTAGGAAAGTGCTATCATCATGAAACGTTCAGATCACTTACAACTCAATAGATTCTACCTTCCTGTAACGTTTCAGCCTGATTGGACCTTGTTTTCACACAAATGAACCCGGAATGATGTGAAATTGTGCTTCGTTCAACATAATTCTGGGTGCCATTTACAAACCATAAGTGCTAATGACTCCATTCCTTTTTGTGGTTGTAGGGGCTGTTGATTGGAGTACATTAAAACAAACCTGATCTCTCTAGGACATTCAGAAGCCAAGTTATATGCCCACAGAGATGTAACTGGACTACTTCTTTAGACACCAGGCCCGGTGACCTTTGGAACATGGTTTTACCCCCTATAGGAATGTGCGATCATCTTGAAACGTTCAGATCACTTACAACTCAATAGATTCTACCTTTCTATAACGTTTCAGCCTGATTGGACCTTGTTTTCACACAAATGGACCCAGAATGATGTGAAATTGTGCTTCGTGCAACATAATTCTGGGTGCCGTTTACAAACCATAAGTGCTAATGACTCCATTCCTTTTTGTGGTTGTAGGGGCTGTTGATTGGAGTACACTAAAACAAACCTGACCTCTCTAGGACATTCAGAAGCCAAGTTATAAGCCCACAAATGTGTAACTGGACTACTTCTTTAAAGTGACACCAGGCCCGGTGACCTTTGGGACATGGTTAGACCCCCTATAGGAAAGTGCTATCATCATGAAACGTTCAGATTACTTACAACTCAATAGATTCTACATTCCTGTAACGTTTCTGCCTGATTGGACCTTGTTTTCACACAAATGAACCCAGAATGATGTGAACTTGTGCTTTGTGCAACATAATTCTGGGTGCCATTTACAAACCATAAGTGCTAATGACTCCATTCCTTTTTGTGGTTGTAGGGGCTGTTGATTGGAGTACATTAAAACAAACCTGACCTCTATAGGACATTCAGAAGCCAAGTTATAAGCCCACAAATGTGTAACTGGACTACTTCTTTAAAGTGACACCAGGCCCGGTGACCTTTGGGACATGGTTTGTCCCCCTATAGGAATGTGCGATCATCATGAAACATTCAGATCACTTACAACTCAGTAGATTCTACCTTCTTGTAACGTTTCAGCCTGATTGGACCTTGTTTTCACACAAATGAACCCAGAATGATGTGAAATTGTGCTTCGTGCAACATAATTCTGGGTGCCATTTAAAAACCATAAGTGCTAATGACTCCATTCCTTTTTGTGGTTGTAGGGGCTGTTGCTTGGAGTACACTAAAACAAACCTGATCGCTCTAGGGCATTCAGAAGCCAAGTTATAAGCCCACAAATGTGTAACTGGACTTCTTCTTTAAAGTGACACCAGGCCCGGTGACCTTTGGGACATGGTCTGACCCCCTATAGGAATGTGTGATCATCATGAAACGTTCAGATCACTTACAACTTAATAGATTCTACCTTCTTGTAACGTTTCAGCCTGATTGGACCTTGTTTTCACACAAATGAACCCAGAATGATGTGAAATTGTGCTTCGTGCAACATAATTCTGGGTGCCATTTACAAACCATAAGTGCTAATGACTCCATTCCTTTTTGTGGTTGTAGGGGCTGTTGATTGGAGTACACTAAAACAAACCTGATCGCTCTAGGACATTCAGAAGCCAAGTTATAAGCCCACAAATGTGTAACTGGACTTCTTCTTTAAAGTGACACCAGGCCCGGTGACCTTTGGGACATGGTTTGACCCCCTATAGGAATGTGTGATCATCATGAAACGTTCAGATCACTTACAACTCAATAGATTCTACCTTCTTGTAACGTTTCAGCCTGATTGGACCTTGTTTTCACACAAATGGACCCAGAATGATGTGAAATTGTGCTTCGTGCAACATAATTCTGGGTGCCATTTACAAACCATAAGTGCTAATGACTCCATTCCTTTTTGTGGTTGTAGGGGCTGTTGATTGGAGTACATTAAAACAAACCTGATCTCTCTATAAGCCCACAAATGTGTAACTGGACTACTTCTTTAAATTGACACCAGATCCGGTGACCTTTGGGACATTGTTTGACCCCCTTACGAAAGTTCTATCATCATGAAACGTTCAGATCACTTACAACTCAATAGATTCTACCTTCCTGTAACGTTTCAGCCTGATTGGACCTTGTTTTCACACAAATGAACCCAGAATGATGTGAAATTGTGCTTCGTGCAACATAATTCTGGGTGCCATTTAAAAACCATAAGTGCTAATGACTCCATTCCTTTTTGTGGTTGTAGGGGCTCTTGATTGGAGTATACTAAAACAAACCTGATCTCTCTAGGACATTCAGAAGCCAAGTTATAAGCCCACAAATGTGTAACTGGACTACTTCTTTAAATTGACACCAGATCCGTTGAGCTTTGGGACATGGTTTGACCCCCTTAGGAAAGTGCTATCACCATGAAACGTTCAGATCACTTACAACTCAATAGATTCTACCTTCCTGTAACGTTTCGGCCTGATTGGACCTTGTTTTCACACAAATGAACTCAGAATGATGTGAAATTGTGCTTCGTGCAACATAATTCTGGGTGCCATTTACAAACCATAAGTGCTAATGACTCCATTCCTTTTTGTGGTTGTAGGGGCTGTTGATTGGAGTACACTAAAACAAACCTGACCTCTCTAGGACATTCAGAAGCCAAGTTATAAGCCCACAAAGGTGTAACTGGACTACTTCTTTAAAGTGACTCCAGGCCCGGTGACCTTTGGGACATGGTTTGACCACCTATAGGAATGTGCGATCATCATGAAATGTTCAGATCACTTACAACTCAATAGATTCTACCTTCTTGTAACGTTTCAGCCTGATTGGACCTTGTTTTCACACAAATGGACCCAGAATGATGTGAAATTGTGCTTCGTGCAACATAATTCTGGGTGCCATTTACAAACCATAAGTGCTAATGACTCCATTCCTTTTTGTGGTTGTAGGGGCTGTTGATTGGAGTACACTAAAACAAACCTGATCTCTCTAGGACATTCAGAAGCCAAGTTATAAGCCCACAAATGTGTAACTGGACTACTTCTTTAAATTGACACCAGATCCGGTGACATTTGGGACATGGTTTGACCCCCTTAGGAAAGTGCTATCATCATGAAACGTTCAGATCACTTACAACTCAATAGATTCTACCTTCCTATAACGTTTCAGCCTGATTGGACCTTGTTTTCACACAAATGAACCCAGAATGATGTGAAATTGTGCTTCGTGCAACATAATTCTGGGTGCCATTTAAAAACCATAAGTGCTAATGACTCCATTCCTTTTTGTGGTTGTAGGGGCTCTTGATTGGAGTATATGAAAACAAACCTGATCTCTCTAGGACATTCAGAAGCCAAGTTATATGCCCACAAATGTGTAACTGGACTACTTCTTTAAATTGACACCAGATCCGGTGAGCTTTGGGACATGGTTTGACCCCCTTAGGAAAGTGCTATCACCATGAAACGTTCAGATCACTTACAACTCAATAGATTCTACCTTCCTGTAACGTTTCAGCCTGATTGGACCTTGTTTTCACACAAATGAACCCAGAATGATGTGAAATTGTGCTTCGTGCAACATAATTCTGGGTGCCATTTACAAACCATAAGTGCTAATGACTCCATTCCTTTTTGAAGTTGTAGGGGCTGTTGATTGGAGTACACTAAAACAAACCTGACCTCTCTAGGACATTCAGAAGCCAAGTTATAAGCCCACAAAGATGTAACTGGACTACTTCTTTAAAGTGACACCAGGCCCGGTGACCTTTGGGACATGGTTTGACCCCCTATAGGAATGTGCGATCATCATGAAACGTTCAGATCACTTACAACTCAATAGATTCTACCTTCTTGTAACGTTTCAGCCTGATTGGACCTTGTTTTCACACAAATGGACCCAGAATGATGTGAAATTGTGCTTCGTGCAACATAATTCTGGGTGCCATTTACAAACCATAAGTGCTAATGACTCCATTCCTTTTTGTGGTTGTAGGGGCTGTTGATTGGAGTACACTAAAACAAACCTGATCTCTCTAGGACATTCAGAAGCCAAGTTAAAAGCCCACAAATGAGTAACTGGACTACTTCTTTAAATTGACACCAGATCCGGTGACCTTTGGGACATGATTTGACCCCCTTAGGAAAGTGCTATCATCATGAAACGTTCAGATCACTTACAACTCAATAGATTCTACCTTCCTGTAACGTTTCAGCCTGATTGGACCTTGTTTTCACACAAATGAACCCAGAATGATGTGAAATTGTGCTTCGTGCAACATAATTCTGGGTGCCATTTACAAACCATAAGTGCTAATGACTCCATTCCTTTTTGTGGTTGTAGGGGCTGTTGATTGGAGTACACTAAAACAAACCTGACCTCTCTAGGACATTCAGAAGCCAAGTTATAAGCCCACAAAGGTGTAACTGGACTACTTCTTTAAAGTGACACCAGGCCCGCTGACCTTTGGGACATGGTTTGACCCCCTAGAGGAATGTGCGATCATCATGAAACGTTCAGATCACTTACAACTCAATAGATTCTACCTTCTTGTAAAGTTTCAGCCTGATTGGACCTTGTTTTCACACAAATTGACCCAGAATGATGTGAAATTGTGCTTCGTGCAACATAATTCTGGGTGCCATTTACAAACCATAAGTGCTAATGACTCCATTCCTTTTTGTGGTTGTAGGGGCTGTTGATTGGAGTACACTAAAACAAACCTGATCTCTCTAGGACATTCAGAAGCCAAGTTATAAGCCCACAAATGTGTAACTGGACTACTTCTTTAAATTGACACCAGATCCGGTGACCTTTGGGACATGGTTTGACCCCCTTAGGAAAGCGCTATCATCATGAAACATTCAGATCACTTACAACTCAATAGATTCTACCTTCCTGTAACGTTTCAGCCTGATTGGACCTTGTTTTCACACAAATGAACCCAGAATGATGTGAAATTGTGCTTCGTGCAACATAATTCTGGGTGCCATTTAAAAACCATAAGTGCTAATGACTCCATTCCTTTTTGTGGTTGTAGGGGCTGTTGATTGGAGTACACTAAAACAAACCTGACCTCTCTAGGACATTCAGAAGCCAAGTTATAAGCCCACAAAGGTGTAACTGGACTACTTCTTTAAAGTGACTCCAGGCCCGGTGACCTTTGGGACATGGTTTGACCACCTATAGGAATGTGCGATCATCATGAAATGTTCAGATCACTTACAACTCAATAGATTCTACCTTCTTGTAACGTTTCAGCCTGATTGGACCTTGTTTTCACACAAATGGACCCAGAATGATGTGAAATTGTGCTTCGTGCAACATAATTCTGGGTGCCATTTACAAACCATAAGTGCTAATGACTCCATTCCTTTTTGTGGTTGTAGGGGCTGTTGATTGGAGTACACTAAAACAAACCTGATCTCTCTAGGACATTCAGAAGCCAAGTTATAAGCCCACAAATGTGTAACTGGACTACTTCTTTAAATTGACACCAGATCCGGTGACATTTGGGACATGGTTTGACCCCCTTAGGAAAGTGCTATCATCATGAAACGTTCAGATCACTTACAACTCAATAGATTCTACCTTCCTATAACGTTTCAGCCAGATTGGACCTTGTTTTCACACAAATGAACCCAGAATGATGTGAAATTGTGCTTCGTGCAACATAATTCTGGGTGCCATTTAAAAACCATAAGTGCTAATGACTCCATTCCTTTTTGTGGTTGTAGGGGCTCTTGATTGGAGTATATGAAAACAAACCTGATCTCTCTAGGACATTCAGAAGCCAAGTTATATGCCCACAAATGTGTAACTGGACTACTTCTTTAAATTGACACCAGATCCGGTGAGCTTTGGGACATGGTTTGACCCCCTTAGGAAAGTGCTATCACCATGAAACGTTCAGATCACTTACAACTCAATAGATTCTACCTTCCTGTAACGTTTCAGCCTGATTGGACCTTGTTTTCACACAAATGAACCCAGAATGATGTGAAATTGTGCTTCGTGCAACATAATTCTGGGTGCCATTTACAAACCATAAGTGCTAATGACTCCATTCCTTTTTGAAGTTGTAGGGGCTGTTGATTGGAGTACACTAAAACAAACCTGACCTCTCTAGGACATTCAGAAGCCAAGTTATAAGCCCACAAAGATGTAACTGGACTACTTCTTTAAAGTGACACCAGGCCCGGTGACCTTTGGGACATGGTTTGACCCCCTATAGGAATGTGCGATCATCATGAAACGTTCAGATCACTTACAACTCAATGGATTCTACCTTCTTGTAACGTTTCAGCCTGATTGGACCTTGTTTTCACACAAATGGACCCAGAATGATGTGAAATTGTGCTTCGTGCAACATAATTCTGGGTGCCATTTACAAACCATAAGTGCTAATGACTCCATTCCTTTTTGTGGTTGTAGGGGCTGTTGATTGGAGTACACTAAAACAAACCTGATCTCTCTAGGACATTCAGAAGCCAAGTTAAAAGCCCACAAATGAGTAACTGGACTACTTCTTTAAATTGACACCAGATCCGGTGACCTTTGGGACATGATTTGACCCCCTTAGGAAAGTGCTATCATCATGAAACGTTCAGATCACTTACAACTCAATAGATTCTACCTTCCTGTAACGTTTCAGCCTGATTGGACCTTGTTTTCACACAAATGAACCCAGAATGATGTGAAATTGTGCTTCGTGCAACATAATTCTGGGTGCCATTTACAAACCATAAGTGCTAATGACTCCATTCCTTTTTGTGGTTGTAGGGGCTGTTGATTGGAGTACACTAAAACAAACCTGACCTCTCTAGGACATTCAGAAGCCAAGTTATAAGCCCACAAAGGTGTAACTGGACTACTTCTTTAAAGTGACACCAGGCCCGCTGACCTTTGGGACATGGTTTGACCCCCTAGAGGAATGTGCGATCATCATGAAACGTTCAGATCACTTACAACTCAATAGATTCTACCTTCTTGTAAAGTTTCAGCCTGATTGGACCTTGTTTTCACACAAATTGACCCAGAATGATGTGAAATTGTGCTTCGTGCAACATAATTCTGGGTGCCATTTACAAACCATAAGTGCTAATGACTCCATTCCTTTTTGTGGTTGTAGGGGCTGTTGATTGGAGTACACTAAAACAAACCTGATCTCTCTAGGACATTCAGAAGCCAAGTTATAAGCCCACAAATGTGTAACTGGACTACTTCTTTAAATTGACACCAGATCCGGTGACCTTTGGGACATGGTTTGACCCCCTTAGGAAAGCGCTATCATCATGAAACATTCAGATCACTTACAACTCAATAGATTCTACCTTCCTGTAACGTTTCAGCCTGATTGGACCTTGTTTTCACACAAATGAACCCAGAATGATGTGAAATTGTGCTTCGTGCAACATAATTCTGGGTGCCATTTAAAAACCATAAGTGCTAATGACTCCATTCCTTTTTGTGGTTGTAGGGGCTGTTGATTGGAGTACACTAAAACAAACCTGATTGCTCTAGGACATTCAGAAGTCAAGCTATAAGCCCACAAATGTGTAACTGGACTTCTTCTTTAAAGTGACACCAGGCCCGGTGACCTTTGGGACATGGTCTGACCCCCTATAGGAATGTGTGATCATCATGAAACGTTCAGATCACTTACAACTTAATAGATTCTACCTTCTTGTAACGTTTCAGCCTGATTGGACCTTGTTTTCACACAAATGAACCCAGAATGATGTGAAATTGTGCTTCGTGCAACATAATTCTGGGTGCCATTTACAAACCATAAGTGCTAATGACTCCATTCCTTTTTGTGGTTGTAGGGGCTGTTGATTGGAGTACACTAAAACAAACCTGATCTCTCTAGGACATTCAGAAGCCAAGTTATAAGCCCACAAATGTGTAACTGGACTTCTTCTTTAAAGTGACACCAGGCCCGGTGACCTTTGGGACATGGTTTGACCCCCTATAGGAATGTGTGATCATCATGAAACGTTCAGATCACTTACAACTCAATAGATTCTACCTTCTTGTAACGTTTCAGCCTGATTGGACCTTGTTTTCACACAAATGGACCCAGAATGATGTGAAATTGTGCTTCGTGCAACATAATTCTGGGTGCCATTTACAAACCATAAGTGCTAATGACTCCATTCCTTTTTGTGGTTGTAGGGGCTGTTGATTGGAGTACACTAAAACAAACCTGATCTCTCTAGGACATTCAGAAGCCAAGTTATAAGCCCACAAATGTGTAACTGGACTACTTCTTTAAATTGACACCAGATCCGGTGACCTTTGGGACATTGTTTGACCCCCTTACGAAAGTGCTATCATCATGAAACGTTCAGATCACTTACAACTCAATAGATTCTACCTTCCTGTAACATTTCAGCCTGATTGGACCTTGTTTTCACACAAATGAACCCAGAATGATGTGAAATTGTGCTTCGTGCAACATAATTCTGGGTGCCATTTACAAACCATAAGTGCTAATGACTCCATTCCTTTTTATGGTTGTAGGGGCTGTTGATTGGAGTACATTAAAACAAACCTGATCTCTCTATAAGCCCACAAATGTGTAACTGGACTACTTCTTTAAATTGACACCAGATCCGGTGACCTTTGGGACATTGTTTGACCCCCTTACGAAAGTTCTATCATCATGAAACGTTCAGATCACTTACAACTCAATAGATTCTACCTTCCTGTAACGTTTCAGCCTGATTGGACCTTGTTTTCACACAAATGAACCCAGAATGATGTGAAATTGTGCTTCGTGCAACATAATTCTGGGTGCCATTTAAAAACCATAAGTGCTAATGACTCCATTCCTTTTTGTGGTTGTAGGGGCTCTTGATTGGAGTATACTAAAACAAACCTGATCTCTCTAGGACATTCAGAAGCCAAGTTATAAGCCCACAAATGTGTAACTGGACTACTTCTTTAAATTGACACCAGATCCGTTGAGCTTTGGGACATGGTTTGACCCCCTTAGGAAAGTGCTATCACCATGAAACGTTCAGATCACTTACAACTCAATAGATTCTACCTTCCTGTAACGTTTCGGCCTGATTGGACCTTGTTTTCACACAAATGAACTCAGAATGATGTGAAATTGTGCTTCGTGCAACATAATTCTGGGTGCCATTTACAAACCATAAGTGCTAATGACTCCATTCCTTTTTGTGGTTGTAGGGGCTGTTGATTGGAGTACACTAAAACAAACCTGACCTCTCTAGGACATTCAGAAGCCAAGTTATAAGCCCACAAAGGTGTAACTGGACTACTTCTTTAAAGTGACTCCAGGCCCGGTGACCTTTGGGACATGGTTTGACCACCTATAGGAATGTGCGATCATCATGAAACGTTCAGATCACTTACAACTCAATAGATTCTACCTTCTTGTAACGTTTCAGCCTGATTGGACCTTGTTTTCACACAAATGGACCCAGAATGATGTGAAATTGTGCTTCGTGCAACATAATTCTGGGTGCCATTTACAAACCATAAGTGCTAATGACTCCATTCCTTTTTGTGGTTGTAGGGGCTGTTGATTGGAGTACACTAAAACAAACCTGATCTCTCTAGGACATTCAGAAGCCAAGTTATAAGCCCACAAATGTGTAACTGGACTACTTCTTTAAATTGACACCAGATCCGGTGACCTTTGGGACATGGTTTGACCCCCTTAGGAAAGCGCTATCATCATGAAACATTCAGATCACTTACAACTCAATAGATTCTACCTTCCTGTAACGTTTCAGCCTGATTGGACCTTGTTTTCACACAAATGAACCCAGAATGATGTGAAATTGTGCTTCGTGCAACATAATTCTGGGTGCCATTTAAAAACCATAAGTGCTAATGACTCCATTCCTTTTTGTGGTTGTAGGGGCTGTTGATTGGAGTACACTAAAACAAACCTGATTGCTCTAGGACATTCAGAAGTCAAGCTATAAGCCCACAAATGTGTAACTGGACTTCTTCTTTAAAGTGACACCAGGCCCGGTGACCTTTGGGACATGGTCTGACCCCCTATAGGAATGTGTGATCATCATGAAACGTTCAGATCACTTACAACTTAATAGATTCTACCTTCTTGTAACGTTTCAGCCTGATTGGACCTTGTTTTCACACAAATGAACCCAGAATGATGTGAAATTGTGCTTCGTGCAACATAATTCTGGGTGCCATTTACAAACCATAAGTGCTAATGACTCCATTCCTTTTTGTGGTTGTAGGGGCTGTTGATTGGAGTACACTAAAACAAACCTGATCTCTCTAGGACATTCAGAAGCCAAGTTATAAGCCCACAAATGTGTAACTGGACTTCTTCTTTAAAGTGACACCAGGCCCGGTGACCTTTGGGACATGGTTTGACCCCCTATAGGAATGTGTGATCATCATGAAACGTTCAGATCACTTACAACTCAATAGATTCTACCTTCTTGTAACGTTTCAGCCTGATTGGACCTTGTTTTCACACAAATGGACCCAGAATGATGTGAAATTGTGCTTCGTGCAACATAATTCTGGGTGCCATTTACAAACCATAAGTGCTAATGACTCCATTCCTTTTTGTGGTTGTAGGGGCTGTTGATTGGAGTACACTAAAACAAACCTGATCTCTCTAGGACATTCAGAAGCCAAGTTATAAGCCCACAAATGTGTAACTGGACTACTTCTTTAAATTGACACCAGATCCGGTGACCTTTGGGACATTGTTTGACCCCCTTACGAAAGTGCTATCATCATGAAACGTTCAGATCACTTACAACTCAATAGATTCTACCTTCCTGTAACATTTCAGCCTGATTGGACCTTGTTTTCACACAAATGAACCCAGAATGATGTGAAATTGTGCTTCGTGCAACATAATTCTGGGTGCCATTTACAAACCATAAGTGCTAATGACTCCATTCCTTTTTATGGTTGTAGGGGCTGTTGATTGGAGTACATTAAAACAAACCTGATCTCTCTATAAGCCCACAAATGTGTAACTGGACTACTTCTTTAAATTGACACCAGATCCGGTGACCTTTGGGACATTGTTTGACCCCCTTACGAAAGTTCTATCATCATGAAACGTTCAGATCACTTACAACTCAATAGATTCTACCTTCCTGTAACGTTTCAGCCTGATTGGACCTTGTTTTCACACAAATGAACCCAGAATGATGTGAAATTGTGCTTCGTGCAACATAATTCTGGGTGCCATTTAAAAACCATAAGTGCTAATGACTCCATTCCTTTTTGTGGTTGTAGGGGCTCTTGATTGGAGTATACTAAAACAAACCTGATCTCTCTAGGACATTCAGAAGCCAAGTTATAAGCCCACAAATGTGTAACTGGACTACTTCTTTAAATTGACACCAGATCCGTTGAGCTTTGGGACATGGTTTGACCCCCTTAGGAAAGTGCTATCACCATGAAACGTTCAGATCACTTACAACTCAATAGATTCTACCTTCCTGTAACGTTTCGGCCTGATTGGACCTTGTTTTCACACAAATGAACTCAGAATGATGTGAAATTGTGCTTCGTGCAACATAATTCTGGGTGCCATTTACAAACCATAAGTGCTAATGACTCCATTCCTTTTTGTGGTTGTAGGGGCTGTTGATTGGAGTACACTAAAACAAACCTGACCTCTCTAGGACATTCAGAAGCCAAGTTATAAGCCCACAAAGGTGTAACTGGACTACTTCTTTAAAGTGACTCCAGGCCCGGTGACCTTTGGGACATGGTTTGACCACCTATAGGAATGTGCGATCATCATGAAACGTTCAGATCACTTACAACTCAATAGATTCTACCTTCTTGTAACGTTTCAGCCTGATTGGACCTTGTTTTCACACAAATGGACCCAGAATGATGTGAAATTGTGCTTCGTGCAACATAATTCTGGGTGCCATTTACAAACCATAAGTGCTAATGACTCCATTCCTTTTTGTGGTTGTAGGGGCTGTTGATTGGAGTACACTAAAACAAACCTGATCTCTCTAGGACATTCAGAAGCCAAGTTATAAGCCCACAAATGTGTAACTGGACTACTTCTTTAAATTGACACCAGATCCGGTGACATTTGGGACATGGTTTGACCCCCTTAGGAAAGTGCTATCATCATGAAACGTTCAGATCACTTACAACTCAATAGATTCTACCTTCCTATAACGTTTCAGCCTGATTGGACCTTGTTTTCACACAAATGAACCCAGAATGATGTGAAATTGTGCTTCGTGCAACATAATTCTGGGTGCCATTTAAAAACCATAAGTGCTAATGACTCCATTCCTTTTTGTGGTTGTAGGGGCTGTTGATTGGAGTACACTAAAACAAACCTGATCGCTCTAGGACATTCAGAAGCCAAGTTATAAGCCCACAAATGTGTAACTGGACTTCTTCTTTAAAGTGACACCAGGCCCGGTGACCTTTGGGACATGGTTTGACCCCCTATAGGAATGTGTGATCATCATGAAACGTTCAGATCACTTACAACTCAATAGAATCTACCTTCTTGTAACGTTTCAGCCTGATTGGACCTTGTTTTCACACAAATGGACCCAGAATGATGTGAAATTGTGCTTCGTGCAACATAATTCTGGGTGCCATTTACAAACCATAAGTGCTAATGACTCCATTCCTTTTTGTGGTTGTAGGGGCTGTTGACTGGAGTACACTAAAACAAACCTGATCTCTCTAGGACATTCAGAAGCCAAGTTATAAGCCCACAAATGTGTAACTGGACTACTTCTTTAAAGTGACACCAGATCCGGTGACCTTTGGGACATGGTTTGACCCCCTTAGGAAAGTGCTATCATCATGAAACGTTCAGATCACTTACAACTCAATAGATTCTACCTTCCTGTAACGTTTCTGCCTGATTGGACCATGTTTTCACACAAATGAACCCAGAATGATGTGAAATTGTGCTTCGTTCAACATAATTCTGGGTGCCATTTACAAACCATAAGTGCTAATGACTACATTCCTTTTTGTGGTTGTAGGGGCTGTTGATTGGAGTACAATAAAACAAACCTGACCTCTCTAGGACATTCATAAGCCAAGTTAAAAGCCCACAAAGGTGTAACTGGACTACTTCTTTAAAGTGACACCAGGCCCGGTGACCTTTGGGACATGGTTTGACCCCCTATAGGAAAGTGCTATCATCATGAAACGTTCAGATCACTTACAACTCAATAGATTCTACCTTCCTGTAACGTTTCTGCCTGATTGGACCTTGTTTTCACACAAATGAACCCAGAATGATGTGAACTTGTGCTTTGTGCAACATAATTCTGGGTGCCATTTACAAACCATAAGTGCTAATGACTCCATTCCTTTTTGTGGTTGTAGGGGCTGTTGATTGGAGTACATTAAAACAAACCTGACCTCTCTAGGACATTCAGAAGCCAAGTTATAAGCCCACAAATGTGTAACTGGACTACTTCTTTAAAGTGACACCAGGCCCGGTGACCTTTGGGACATTGTTTGACCCCCTATAGGAATGTGCGATCATCTTGAAACGTTCAGATCACTTACAACTCAGTAGATTCTACCTTCTTGTAACGTTTCAGCCTGATTGGACCTTGTTTTCACACAAATGAACCCAGAATGATGTGAAATTGTGCTTCGTGCAACATAATTCTGGGTGCCATTTAAAAACCATAAGTGCTAATGACTCCATTCCTTTTTGTGGTTGTAGGGGCTGTTGCTTGGAGTACACTAAAACAAACCTGATCGCTCTAGGACATTCAGAAGCCAAGTTATAAGCCCACAAATGTGTAACTGGACTACTTCTTTAAAGTGACACCAGATCTGGTGACCTTTGGGACATGGTTTGACCCCCTTAGGAAAGTGCTATCATCATGAAACGTTCAGATCACTTACAACTCAATAGATTCTACCTTCCTGTAACGTTTCTGCCTGATTGGACCTTGTTTTCACACAAATGAACCCAGAATGATGTGAAATTGTGCTTCGTTCAACATAATTCTGGGTGCCATTTACAAACCATAAGTGCTAATGACTCCATTCCTTTTTGTGGTTGTAGGGGCTGTTGATTGGAGTACATTAAAACAAACCTGATCTCTCTAGGACATTCAGAAGCCAAGTTATAAGCCCACAGAGATGTAACTGGACTACTTCTTTAAAGTGACACCAGGCCCGGTGACCTTTGGAACATGGTTTTACCCCCTATAGGAATGTGCGATCATCTTGAAACGTTCAGATCACTTACAACTCAATAGATTCTACCTTCCTGTAACGTTTCAGCCTGATTGGACCTTGTTTTCACACAAATGGACCCAGAATGATGTGAAATTGTGCTTCGTGCAACATAATTCGGGGTGCCATTTACAAACCATAAGTGCTAATGACTCCATTCCTTTTTGTGGTTGTAGGGGCTGTTGATTGGAGTACACTAAAACAAACCTGACCTCTCTAGGACATTCAGAAGCCAAGTTATAAGCCCACAAAGGTGTAACTGGACTACTTCTTTAAAGTGACACCAGGCCCGGTGACCTTTGGGACATGGTTTGACCCCCTATAGGAAAGTGATATCATCATGAAACGTTCAGATCACTTACAACTCAATAGATTCTACCTTCCTGTAACGTTTCTGCCTGATTGGACCTTGTTTTCACACAAATGAACCCAGAATGATGTGAACTTGTGCTTTGTGCAACATAATTCTGGGTGCCATTTACAAACCATAAGTGCTAATGACTCCATTCCTTTTTGTGATTGTAGGGGCTGTTTATTGGAGTACATTAAAACAAACCTGACCTCTCTAGGACATTCAGAAGCCAAGTTATAAGCCCACAAATGTGTAACTGGACTACTTCTTTAAATTGACACCAGATCCGGTGACATTTGGGACATGGTTTGACCCCCTTAGGAAAGTGCTATCATCATGAAACGTTCAGATCACTTACAACTCAATAGATTCTACCTTCCTGTAACGTTTCAGCCTGATTGGACCTTGTTTTCATACAAATGAACCCAGAATGATGTGAAATTGTGCTTCGTGCAACATAATTCTGGGTGCCATTTAAAAACCATAAGTGCTAATGACTCCATTCCTTTTTGTGGTTGTAGGGGCTGTTGATTGGCGTATACTAAAACAAACCTGATCTCTCTAGGACATTCAGAAGCCAAGTTATAAGCCCACAAATGTGTAACTGGACTACTTTTTTAAATTGACACCAGATCCGGTGACCTTTGGGACATGGTTTGACCCCCTTAGGAAAGTGCTATCATCATGAAACGTTCAGATCACTTACAACTCAATAGATTCTACCTTCCTGTGACGTTTCAGCCTGATTGGACCTTGTTTTCACACAAATGAACCCAGAATGATGTGAAATTGTGCTTCGTGCAACATAATTCTGGGTGCCATTTACAAACCATAAGTGCTAATGACTCCATTCCTTTTTGTGGTTGTAGGGGCTGTTGATTGGAGTACACTAAAACAAACCTGACCTCTCTAGGACATTCAGAAGCCAAGTTATAAGCCCACAAAGGTGTAACTGGACTACTTCTTTAAAGTGACACCAGGCCCGGTGACCTTTGGGACATGGTTTGACCCCCTATAGGAATGTGCGATCATCATGAAACGTTCAGATCACTTACAACTCAATTGATTCTACCTTCTTGTAGCGTTTCAGCCTGATTGGACCTTGTTTTCACACAAATGGACCCAGAATGAAGTGAAATTGTGCTTCGTGCAACATAATTCTGGGTGCCATTTACAAACCATAAGTGCTAATGACTCCATTCCTTTTTGTGGTTGTAGGGACTGTTGATTGGAGTACACTAAAACAAACCTGATCGCTCTAGGACATTCAGAAGCCAAGTTATAAGCCCACAAATGTGTAACTGGACTTCTTCTTTAAAGTGACACCAGGCCCGGTGACCTTTGGGACATGGTTTGACCCCCTATAGGAATGTGTGATCATCATGAAACGTTCAGATCACTTACAACTCAATAGATTCTACCTTCTTGTAACGTTTCAGCCTGATTGGACCTTGTTTTCACACAAATGGACCCAGAATGATGTGAAATTGTGCTTCGTGCAACATAATTCTGGGTGCCATTTACAAACCATAAGTGCTAATGACTCCATTCCTTTTTGTGGTTGTAGGGGCTGTTGATTGGAGTACACTAAAACAAACCTGATCTCTCTAGGACATTCAGAAGCCAAGTTATAAGCCCACAAATGTGTAACTGGACTACTTCTTTAAATTGACACCAGATCCGGTGACCTTTGGGACATTGTTTGACCCCCTTACGAAAGTGCTATCATCATGAAACGTTCAGATCACTTACAACTCAATAGATTCTACCTTCCTGTAACATTTCAGCCTGATTGGACCTTGTTTTCACACAAATGAACCCAGAATGATGTGAAATTGTGCTTCGTGCAACATAATTCTGGGTGCCATTTACAAACCATAAGTGCTAATGACTCCATTCCTTTTTATGGTTGTAGGGGCTGTTGATTGGAGTACATTAAAACAAACCTGATCTCTCTATAAGCCCACAAATGTGTAACTGGACTACTTCTTTAAATTGACACCAGATCCGGTGACCTTTGGGACATTGTTTGACCCCCTTACGAAAGTTCTATCATCATGAAACGTTCAGATCACTTACAACTCAATAGATTCTACCTTCCTGTAACGTTTCAGCCTGATTGGACCTTGTTTTCACACAAATGAACCCAGAATGATGTGAAATTGTGCTTCGTGCAACATAATTCTGGGTGCCATTTAAAAACCATAAGTGCTAATGACTCCATTCCTTTTTGTGGTTGTAGGGGCTCTTGATTGGAGTATACTAAAACAAACCTGATCTCTCTAGGACATTCAGAAGCCAAGTTATAAGCCCACAAATGTGTAACTGGACTACTTCTTTAAATTGACACCAGATCCGTTGAGCTTTGGGACATGGTTTGACCCCCTTAGGAAAGTGCTATCACCATGAAACGTTCAGATCACTTACAACTCAATAGATTCTACCTTCCTGTAACGTTTCGGCCTGATTGGACCTTGTTTTCACACAAATGAACTCAGAATGATGTGAAATTGTGCTTCGTGCAACATAATTCTGGGTGCCATTTACAAACCATAAGTGCTAATGACTCCATTCCTTTTTGTGGTTGTAGGGGCTGTTGATTGGAGTACACTAAAACAAACCTGACCTCTCTAGGACATTCAGAAGCCAAGTTATAAGCCCACAAAGGTGTAACTGGACTACTTCTTTAAAGTGACTCCAGGCCCGGTGACCTTTGGGACATGGTTTGACCACCTATAGGAATGTGCGATCATCATGAAACGTTCAGATCACTTACAACTCAATAGATTCTACCTTCTTGTAACGTTTCAGCCTGATTGGACCTTGTTTTCACACAAATGGACCCAGAATGATGTGAAATTGTGCTTCGTGCAACATAATTCTGGGTGCCATTTACAAACCATAAGTGCTAATGACTCCATTCCTTTTTGTGGTTGTAGGGGCTGTTGATTGGAGTACACTAAAACAAACCTGATCTCTCTAGGACATTCAGAAGCCAAGTTATAAGCCCACAAATGTGTAACTGGACTACTTCTTTAAATTGACACCAGATCCGGTGACCTTTGGGACATGGTTTGACCCCCTTAGGAAAGCGCTATCATCATGAAACATTCAGATCACTTACAACTCAATAGATTCTACCTTCCTGTAACGTTTCAGCCTGATTGGACCTTGTTTTCACACAAATGAACCCAGAATGATGTGAAATTGTGCTTCGTGCAACATAATTCTGGGTGCCATTTAAAAACCATAAGTGCTAATGACTCCATTCCTTTTTGTGGTTGTAGGGGCTGTTGATTGGAGTACACTAAAACAAACCTGATTGCTCTAGGACATTCAGAAGTCAAGCTATAAGCCCACAAATGTGTAACTGGACTTCTTCTTTAAAGTGACACCAGGCCCGGTGACCTTTGGGACATGGTCTGACCCCCTATAGGAATGTGTGATCATCATGAAACGTTCAGATCACTTACAACTTAATAGATTCTACCTTCTTGTAACGTTTCAGCCTGATTGGACCTTGTTTTCACACAAATGAACCCAGAATGATGTGAAATTGTGCTTCGTGCAACATAATTCTGGGTGCCATTTACAAACCATAAGTGCTAATGACTCCATTCCTTTTTGTGGTTGTAGGGGCTGTTGATTGGAGTACACTAAAACAAACCTGATCTCTCTAGGACATTCAGAAGCCAAGTTATAAGCCCACAAATGTGTAACTGGACTTCTTTAAAGTGACACCAGGCCCGGTGACCTTTGGGACATGGTTTGACCCCCTATAGGAATGTGTGATCATCATGAAACGTTCAGATCACTTACAACTCAATAGATTCTACCTTCTTGTAACGTTTCAGCCTGATTGGACCTTGTTTTCACACAAATGGACCCAGAATGATGTGAAATTGTGCTTCGTGCAACATAATTCTGGGTGCCATTTACAAACCATAAGTGCTAATGACTCCATTCCTTTTTGTGGTTGTAGGGGCTGTTGATTGGAGTACACTAAAACAAACCTGATCTCTCTAGGACATTCAGAAGCCAAGTTATAAGCCCACAAATGTGTAACTGGACTACTTCTTTAAATTGACACCAGATCCGGTGACCTTTGGGACATTGTTTGACCCCCTTACGAAAGTGCTATCATCATGAAACGTTCAGATCACTTACAACTCAATAGATTCTACCTTCATGTAACATTTCAGCCTGATTGGACCTTGTTTTCACACAAATGAACCCAGAATGATGTGAAATTGTGCTTCGTGCAACATAATTCTGGGTGCCATTTACAAACCATAAGTGCTAATGACTCCATTCCTTTTTATGGTTGTAGGGGCTGTTGATTGGAGTACATTAAAACAAACCTGATCTCTCTATAAGCCCACAAATGTGTAACTGGACTACTTCTTTAAATTGACACCAGATCCGGTGACCTTTGGGACATTGTTTGACCCCCTTACGAAAGTTCTATCATCATGAAACGTTCAGATCACTTACAACTCAATAGATTCTACCTTCCTGTAACGTTTCAGCCTGATTGGACCTTGTTTTCACACAAATGAACCCAGAATGATGTGAAATTGTGCTTCGTGCAACATAATTCTGGGTGCCATTTAAAAACCATAAGTGCTAATGACTCCATTCCTTTTTGTGGTTGTAGGGGCTCTTGATTGGAGTATACTAAAACAAACCTGATCTCTCTAGGACATTCAGAAGCCAAGTTATAAGCCCACAAATGTGTAACTGGACTACTTCTTTAAATTGACACCAGATCCGTTGAGCTTTGGGACATGGTTTGACCCCCTTAGGAAAGTGCTATCACCATGAAACGTTCAGATCACTTACAACTCAATAGATTCTACCTTCCTGTAACGTTTCGGCCTGATTGGACCTTGTTTTCACACAAATGAACTCAGAATGATGTGAAATTGTGCTTCGTGCAACATAATTCTGGGTGCCATTTACAAACCATAAGTGCTAATGACTCCATTCCTTTTTGTGGTTGTAGGGGCTGTTGATTGGAGTACACTAAAACAAACCTGACCTCTCTAGGACATTCAGAAGCCAAGTTATAAGCCCACAAAGGTGTAACTGGACTACTTCTTTAAAGTGACTCCAGGCCCGGTGACCTTTGGGACATGGTTTGACCACCTATAGGAATGTGCGATCATCATGAAACGTTCAGATCACTTACAACTCAATAGATTCTACCTTCTTGTAACGTTTCAGCCTGATTGGACCTTGTTTTCACACAAATGGACCCAGAATGATGTGAAATTGTGCTTCGTGCAACATAATTCTGGGTGCCATTTACAAACCATAAGTGCTAATGACTCCATTCCTTTTTGTGGTTGTAGGGGCTGTTGATTGGAGTACACTAAAACAAACCTGATCTCTCTAGGACATTCAGAAGCCAAGTTATAAGCCCACAAATGTGTAACTGGACTACTTCTTTAAATTGACACCAGATCCGGTGACATTTGGGACATGGTTTGACCCCCTTAGGAAAGTGCTATCATCATGAAACGTTCAGATCACTTACAACTCAATAGATTCTACCTTCCTATAACGTTTCAGCCTGATTGGACCTTGTTTTCACACAAATGAACCCAGAATGATGTGAAATTGTGCTTCGTGCAACATAATTCTGGGTGCCATTTAAAAACCATAAGTGCTAATGACTCCATTCCTTTTTGTGGTTGTAGGGGCTGTTGATTGGAGTACACTAAAACAAACCTGATCGCTCTAGGACATTCAGAAGCCAAGTTATAAGCCCACAAATGTGTAACTGGACTTCTTCTTTAAAGTGACACCAGGCCCGGTGACCTTTGGGACATGGTTTGACCCCCTATAGGAATGTGTGATCATCATGAAACGTTCAGATCACTTACAACTCAATAGAATCTACCTTCTTGTAACGTTTCAGCCTGATTGGACCTTGTTTTCACACAAATGGACCCAGAATGATGTGAAATTGTGCTTCGTGCAACATAATTCTGGGTGCCATTTACAAACCATAAGTGCTAATGACTCCATTCCTTTTTGTGGTTGTAGGGGCTGTTGACTGGAGTACACTAAAACAAACCTGATCTCTCTAGGACATTCAGAAGCCAAGTTATAAGCCCACAAATGTGTAACTGGACTACTTCTTTAAAGTGACACCAGATCCGGTGACCTTTGGGACATGGTTTGACCCCCTTAGGAAAGTGCTATCATCATGAAACGTTCAGATCACTTACAACTCAATAGATTCTACCTTCCTGTAACGTTTCTGCCTGATTGGACCATGTTTTCACACAAATGAACCCAGAATGATGTGAAATTGTGCTTCGTTCAACATAATTCTGGGTGCCATTTACAAACCATAAGTGCTAATGACTACATTCCTTTTTGTGGTTGTAGGGGCTGTTGATTGGAGTACAATAAAACAAACCTGACCTCTCTAGGACATTCATAAGCCAAGTTAAAAGCCCACAAAGGTGTAACTGGACTACTTCTTTAAAGTGACACCAGGCCCGGTGACCTTTGGGACATGGTTTGACCCCCTATAGGAAAGTGCTATCATCATGAAACGTTCAGATCACTTACAACTCAATAGATTCTACCTTCCTGTAACGTTTCTGCCTGATTGGACCTTGTTTTCACACAAATGAACCCAGAATGATGTGAACTTGTGCTTTGTGCAACATAATTCTGGGTGCCATTTACAAACCATAAGTGCTAATGACTCCATTCCTTTTTGTGGTTGTAGGGGCTGTTGATTGGAGTACATTAAAACAAACCTGACCTCTCTAGGACATTCAGAAGCCAAGTTATAAGCCCACAAATGTGTAACTGGACTACTTCTTTAAAGTGACACCAGGCCCGGTGACCTTTGGGACATTGTTTGACCCCCTATAGGAATGTGCGATCATCTTGAAACGTTCAGATCACTTACAACTCAGTAGATTCTACCTTCTTGTAACGTTTCAGCCTGATTGGACCTTGTTTTCACACAAATGAACCCAGAATGATGTGAAATTGTGCTTCGTGCAACATAATTCTGGGTGCCATTTAAAAACCATAAGTGCTAATGACTCCATTCCTTTTTGTGGTTGTAGGGGCTGTTGCTTGGAGTACACTAAAACAAACCTGATCGCTCTAGGACATTCAGAAGCCAAGTTATAAGCCCACAAATGTGTAACTGGACTTCTTCTTTAAAGTGACACCAGGCCCGGTGACCTTTGGGACATAGTTTGACCCCCTATACGAATGTGTGATCATCATGAAACGTTCAGATCACTTACAACTCAATAGATTCTACCTTCTTGTAACATTTCAGCCTGATTGGACCTTGTTTTCACACAAATGGACCCAGAATGATGTGAAATTGTGCTTCGTGCAACATAATTCTGGGTGCCATTTACAAACCATAAGTGCTAATGACTCCATTCCTTTTTGTGGTAGTAGGGGCTGTTGATTGGAGTACACTAAAACAAACCTGATCTCTCTAGGACATTCAGAAGCCAAGTTATAAGCCCACAAATGTGTAACTGGACTACTTCTTTAAAGTGACACCAGATCTGGTGACCTTTGGGACATGGTTTGACCCCCTTAGGAAAGTGCTATCATCATGAAACGTTCAGATCACTTACAACTCAATAGATTCTACCTTCCTGTAACGTTTCTGCCTGATTGGACCTTGTTTTCACACAAATGAACCCAGAATGATGTGAAATTGTGCTTCGTTCAACATAATTCTGGGTGCCATTTACAAACCATAAGTGCTAATGACTCCATTCCTTTTTGTGGTTGTAGGGGCTGTTGATTGGAGTACATTAAAACAAACCTGATCTCTCTAGGACATTCAGAAGCCAAGTTATAAGCCCACAGAGATGTAACTGGACTACTTCTTTAAAGTGACACCAGGCCCGGTGACCTTTGGAACATGGTTTTACCCCCTATAGGAATGTGCGATCATCTTGAAACGTTCAGATCACTTACAACTCAATAGATTCTACCTTCCTGTAACGTTTCAGCCTGATTGGACCTTGTTTTCACACAAATGGACCCAGAATGATGTGAAATTGTGCTTCGTGCAACATAATTCGGGGTGCCATTTACAAACCATAAGTGCTAATGACTCCATTCCTTTTTGTGGTTGTAGGGGCTGTTGATTGGAGTACACTAAAACAAACCTGACCTCTCTAGGACATTCAGAAGCCAAGTTATAAGCCCACAAAGGTGTAACTGGACTACTTCTTTAAAGTGACACCAGGCCCGGTGACCTTTGGGACATGGTTTGACCCCCTATAGGAAAGTGATATCATCATGAAACGTTCAGATCACTTACAACTCAATAGATTCTACCTTCCTGTAACGTTTCTGCCTGATTGGACCTTGTTTTCACACAAATGAACCCAGAATGATGTGAACTTGTGCTTTGTGCAACATAATTCTGGGTGCCATTTACAAACCATAAGTGCTAATGACTCCATTCCTTTTTGTGATTGTAGGGGCTGTTTATTGGAGTACATTAAAACAAACCTGACCTCTCTAGGACATTCAGAAGCCAAGTTATAAGCCCACAAATGTGTAACTGGACTACTTCTTTAAATTGACACCAGATCCGGTGACATTTGGGACATGGTTTGACCCCCTTAGGAAAGTGCTATCATCATGAAACGTTCAGATCACTTACAACTCAATAGATTCTACCTTCCTGTAACGTTTCAGCCTGATTGGACCTTGTTTTCATACAAATGAACCCAGAATGATGTGAAATTGTGCTTCGTGCAACATAATTCTGGGTGCCATTTAAAAACCATAAGTGCTAATGACTCCATTCCTTTTTGTGGTTGTAGGGGCTGTTGATTGGCGTATACTAAAACAAACCTGATCTCTCTAGGACATTCAGAAGCCAAGTTATAAGCCCACAAATGTGTAACTGGACTACTTTTTTAAATTGACACCAGATCCGGTGACCTTTGGGACATGGTTTGACCCCCTTAGGAAAGTGCTATCATCATGAAACGTTCAGATCACTTACAACTCAATAGATTCTACCTTCCTGTGACGTTTCAGCCTGATTGGACCTTGTTTTCACACAAATGAACCCAGAATGATGTGAAATTGTGCTTCGTGCAACATAATTCTGGGTGCCATTTACAAACCATAAGTGCTAATGACTCCATTCCTTTTTGTGGTTGTAGGGGCTGTTGATTGGAGTACACTAAAACAAACCTGACCTCTCTAGGACATTCAGAAGCCAAGTTATAAGCCCACAAAGGTGTAACTGGACTACTTCTTTAAAGTGACACCAGGCCCGGTGACCTTTGGGACATGGTTTGACCCCCTATAGGAATGTGCGATCATCATGAAACGTTCAGATCACTTACAACTCAATTGATTCTACCTTCTTGTAGCGTTTCAGCCTGATTGGACCTTGTTTTCACACAAATGGACCCAGAATGAAGTGAAATTGTGCTTCGTGCAACATAATTCTGGGTGCCATTTACAAACCATAAGTGCTAATGACTCCATTCCTTTTTGTGGTTGTAGGGACTGTTGATTGGAGTACACTAAAACAAACCTGATCGCTCTAGGACATTCAGAAGCCAAGTTATAAGCCCACAAATGTGTAACTGGACTACTTCTTTAAAGTGACACCAGGCCCGGTGACCTTTGGGACATGGTTTGACCCCCTATAGGAATGTGCGATCATCATGAAACGTTCAGATCACTTACAACTCAATAGATTCTACCTTCCTGTAACGTTTCTGCCTGATTGGACCATGTTTTCACACAAATGAGCCCAGAATGATGTGAAATTGTGCTTCGGTCAACATAATTCTGGGTGCCATTTACAAACCATAAGTGCTAATGACTCCATTCCTTTTTGTGGTTGTAGGGGCTGTTGATTGGAGTACACTAAAACAAACCTGACCTCTCTAGGACATTCAGAAGCCAAGTTATAAGCCCACAAAGGTGTAACTGGACTACTTCTTTAAAGTGACACCAGGCCCGGTGACCTTTGGGACATGGTTTGACCCCCTATACGAATGTGTGATCATCATGAAACGTTCAGATCACTTACAACTCAATAGATTCTACCTTCTTGTAACATTTCAGCCTGATTGGACCTTGTTTTCACACAAATGGACCCAGAATGATGTGAAATTGTGCTTCGTGCAACATAATTCTGGGTGCCATTTACAAACCATAAGTGCTAATGACTCCATTCCTTTTTGTGGTAGTAGGGGCTGTTGATTGGAGTACACTAAAACAAACCTGATCTCTCTAGGACATTCAGAAGCCAAGTTATAAGCCCACAAATGTGTAACTGGACTACTTCTTTAAAGTGACACCAGATCTGGTGACCTTTGGGACATGGTTTGACCCCCTTAGGAAAGTGCTATCATCATGAAACGTTCAGATCACTTACAACTCAATAGATTCTACCTTCCTGTAACGTTTCTGCCTGATTGGACCTTGTTTTCACACAAATGAACCCAGAATGATGTGAAATTGTGCTTCGTTCAACATAATTCTGGGTGCCATTTACAAACCATAAGTGCTAATGACTCCATTCCTTTTTGTGGTTGTAGGGGCTGTTGATTGGAGTACATTAAAACAAACCTGATCTCTCTAGGACATTCAGAAGCCAAGTTATAAGCCCACAGAGATGTAACTGGACTACTTCTTTAAAGTGACACCAGGCCCGGTGACCTTCGGAACATGGTTTTACCCCCTATAGGAATGTGCGATCATCTTGAAACGTTCAGATCACTTACAACTCAATAGATTCTACCTTCCTGTAACGTTTCAGCCTGATTGGACCTTGTTTTCACACAAATGGACCCAGAATGATGTGAAATTGTGCTTCGTGCAACATAATTCGGGGTGCCATTTACAAACCATAAGTGCTAATGACTCCATTCCTTTTTGTGGTTGTAGGGGCTGTTGATTGGAGTACACTAAAACAAACCTGACCTCTCTAGGACATTCAGAAGCCAAGTTATAAGCCCACAAAGGTGTAACTGGACTACTTCTTTAAAGTGACACCAGGCCCGGTGACCTTTGGGACATGGTTTGACCCCCTATAGGAAAGTGCTATCATCATGAAACGTTCAGATCACTTACAACTCAATAGATTCTACCTTCCTGTAACGTTTCTGCCTGATTGGACCTTGTTTTCACACAAATGAACCCAGAATGATGTGAACTTGTGCTTTGTGCAACATAATTCTGGGTGCCATTTACAAACCATAAGTGCTAATGACTCCATTCCTTTTTGTGATTGTAGGGGCTGTTGATTGGAGTACATTAAAACAAACCTGACCTCTCTAGGACATTCAGAAGCCAAGTTATAAGCCCACAAATGTGTAACTGGACTACTTCTTTAGATTGACACCAGATCCGGTGACATTTGGGACATGGTTTGACCCCCTTAGGAAAGTGCTATCATCATGAAACGTTCAGATCACTTACAACTCAATAGATTCTACCTTCCTGTAACGTTTCAGCCTGATTGGACCTTGTTTTCATACAAATGAACCCAGAATGATGTGAAATTGTGCTTCGTGCAACATAATTCTGGGTGCCATTTAAAAACCATAAGTGCTAATGACTCCATTCCTTTTTGTGGTTGTAGGGGCTGTTGATTGGCGTATACTAAAACAAACCTGATCTCTCTAGGACATTCAGAAGCCAAGTTATAAGCCCACAAATGTGTAACTGGACTACTTTTTTAAATTGACACCAGATCCGGTGACCTTTGGGACATGGTTTGACCCCCTTAGGAAAGTGCTATCATCATGAAACGTTCAGATCACTTACAACTCAATAGATTCTACCTTCCTGTGACGTTTCAGCCTGATTGGACCTTGTTTTCACACAAATGAACCCAGAATGATGTGAAATTGTGCTTCGTGCAACATAATTCTGGGTGCTATTTACAAACCATAAGTGCTAATGACTCCATTCCTTTTTGTGGTTGTAGGGGCTGTTGATTGGAGTACACTAAAACAAACCTGACCTCTCTAGGACATTCAGAAGCCAAGTTATAAGCCCACAAAGGTGTAACTGGACTACTTCTTTAAAGTGACACCAGGCCCGGTGACCTTTGGGACATGGTTTGACCCCCTATAGGAATGTGCGATCATCATGAAACGTTCAGATCACTTACAACTCAATTGATTCTACCTTCTTGTAGCGTTTCAGCCTGATTGGACCTTGTTTTCACACAAATGGACCCAGAATGATGTGAAATTGTGCTTCGTGCAACATAATTCTGGGTGCCATTTACAAACCATAAGTGCTAATGACTCCATTCCTTTTTGTGGTTGTAGGGGCTGTTGATTGGAGTACACTAAAACAAACCTGATCGCTCTAGGACATTCAGAAGCCAAGTTATAAGCCCACAAATGTGTAACTGGACTACTTCTTTAAAGTGACACCAGGCCCGGTGACCTTTGGGACATGGTTTGACCCCCTATAGGAATGTGCGATCTTCATGAAACGTTCAGATCACTTACAACTCAATAGATTCTACCTTCTTGTAACGTTTCAGCCTGATTGGACCTTGTTTTCACACAAATGAACCCAGAATGATGTGAAATTGAGCTTCGCTCAACAAAATTCTGGGTGCCATTTACAAACCATAAGTGCTAATGACTCCATTCCTTTTTGTGGTTGTAGGGGCTGTTGATTGGAGTACACTAAAACAAACCAAACCTCTCTAGGACATTCAGAAGCCAAGTTATAAGCCCACAAATGTGTAACTGGACAACTTCTTTAAATTGACACCAGATCCGGTGACCTTTGGGACATGGTTTGACCCCCTTAGGAATGTGCTATCATCATGAAACGTTCAGATCACTTACAACTCAATAGATTCTACCTTCCTATAACGTTTCAGTCTGATTGGACCTTGTTTTCATACAAATGAACCCAGAATGATGTGAAATTGTGCTTCGTGCAACATAATTCTGGGTGCCATTTACAAACCATAAGTGCTAATGACTCCATTCCTTTTTGTGGTTGTAGGGGCTTTTGATTGGAGTACACTAAAACAAACCTAAACTCTCTAGGACATTCAGAAGCCAAGTTATAAGCCCACAAAGGTGTAACTGGACTACTTCTTTAAAGTGACACCAGGCCCGGTGACCTTTGGGACATGGTTTGACCCCCTATAGGAATGTGCGATCATCTTGAAACGTTCAGATAACTTACAACTCAATAGATTCTACCTTCCTGTATTGTTTCAGCCTGATTGGACCTTGTTTTTACACAAATGAACCCAGAATGATGTGAAATTGTGCTTCGTGCAACATAATTCTCGGTGCCATTTAAAAACCATAAGTGCTAATGTCTCCATTCCTTTTTGTGGTTGTAGGGGCTGTTGATTGGAGTACACTTAAACAAACCTGATCGCTCTAGGACATTCAGAAGCCAAGTTTTAAGCCCACAAATGTGTAACTGGACTACTTCTTTAAAGTGACACCAGGCCCGGTGACCTTTGGGACATGGTTTGACCCCCTATAGGAATGTGCGATCATCATGAAACGTTCAGATCACTTACAACTCAATAGATTCTACCTTCCTGTAACGTTTCAGCCTGATTGGACCTTGTTTTCACACAAATGAACCCAGAATGATGTGAAATTGTGCTTCGTGCCACATAATTCTGGGTGCCATTTACAAACCATAAGTGCTAATGACTCCATTCCTTTTTGTGGTTGTAGGGGCTGTTGATTGGAGTACACTAAAACAAACCTGACCTCTCTAGGACATTCAGAAGCCAAGTTATAAGCCCACAAAGGTGTAACTGGACTACTTCTTTAAAGTGACTCCAGGCCCGGTGACTTTTGGGACATGGTTTGACCCCCTATAGGAATGTGCGATCATCATGAAACGTTCAGATAACTTACAACTCAATAGATTCTACCTTCTTGTAACGTTTCAGCCTGATTGGACCTTGTTTTCACACAAATGGACCCAGAATGATGTGAAATTGTGCTTCGTGCAACATAATTCTGGGTGCCATTTACAAACCATAAGTGCTAATGACTCCATTCCTTTTTGTGGTTGTAGGGGCTGTTGATTGGAGTACACTAAAACAAACCTGATCTCTCTAGGACATTCAGAAGCCAAGTTATAAGCCCACAAATGTGTAACTGGACTACTTTAAATTGACACCAGATCCGGTGACCTTTGGGACATGGTTTGACCCCCTTAGGAAAGTGCTATCATCATGAAACGTTCAGATCACTTACAACTCAATAGATTCTACCTTCCCGTAACGGTTCAGCCTGATTGGACCTTGTTTTCACACAAATGAACCCAGAATGATGTGAAATTGTGCTTCGTGCAACATAATTCTGGGTGCCATTTAAAAACCATAAGTGCTAATGACTCCATTCCTTTTTGTGGTTGTAGGGGCTGTTGACTGGAGTACACCAAAACAAACCTGACCTCTCTAGGACATTCAGAAGCCAAGTTTTAAGCCCACAAAGGTGTAACTGGACTACTTCTTTAAAGTGACACCAGGCCCGGTGACCTTTGGGACATGGTTTGACCCCCTATAGGAATGTGCGATCATCATGAAATGTTCAGATCACTTACAACTCAATTGATTCTACCTTCTTGTAGCGTTTCAGCCTGATTGGACCTTGTTTTCACACAAATGGACCCAGAATGAAGTGAAATTGTGCTTCGTGCAACAAAATTCTGGGTGCCATTTACAAACCATAAGTGCTAATGACTCCATTCCTTTTTGTGGTTGTAGGGGCTGTTGATTGGAGTACACTAAAACAAACCAAACCTCTCTAGGACATTCAGAAGCCAAGTTATAAGCCCACAAATGTGTAACTGGACAACTTCTTTAAATTGACACCAGATCCGGTGACCTTTGGGACATGGTTTGACCCCCTTAGGAATGTGCTATCATCATGAAACGTTCAGATCACTTACAACTCAATAGATTCTACCTTCCTATAACGTTTCAGTCTTATTGGACCTTGTTTTCATACAAATGAACCCAGAATGATGTGAAATTGTGCTTAGTGCAACATAATTCTGGGTGCCATTTACAAACCATAAGTGCTAATGACTCCATTCCTTTTTGTGGTTGTAGGGGCTGTTGGTTGGAGTACATTAAAACAAACCTGATCTCTCTAGGACATTCAGAAGCCAAGTTATAAGCCCACAAAGGTGTAACTGGACTACTTCTTTAAAGTGACACCAGGCCCGGTGACCTTTGGGACATGGTTTGACCCCCTATAGGAATGTGCGATCATCTTGAAACGTTCAGATCACTTACAACTCAATAGATTCTACCTTCCTGTATTGTTTCAGCCTGATTGGACCTTGTTTTTACACAAATGAACCCAGAATGATGTGAAATTGTGCTTCGTGCAACATAATTCTCGGTGCCATTTAAAAACCATAAGTGCTAATGTCTCCATTCCTTTTTGTGGTTGTAGGGGCTGTTGATTGGAGTACACTAAAACAAACCTGATCGCTCTAGGACATTCAGAAGCCAAGGTTTAAGCCCACAAATGTGTAACTGGACTACTTCTTTAAATTGACACCAGATCCGGTGACCTTTGGGACATGGTTTGACCCTCTTAGGAAAGTGCTATCATCATGAAACGTTCAGATCACTTACAACGCAATAGATTCTACCTTCCTGTAACGTTTCAGCCTGATTGGACCTTGTTTTCACACAAATGAACCCAGAATGATGTGAAATTGTGCTTCGTGCAACATAATTCTGGGTGCCATTTACAAACCATAAGTGCTAATGACTCCATTGCTTTTTGTGGTTGTAGGGGCTGTTGATTGGAGTACACTAAAACAAACCTGACCTCTCTAGGACATTCAGAAGCCAAGTTATGAGCCCACAAAGGTGTAACTGGACTACTTCTTTAAAGTGACACCAGGCCCGGTGACCTTTGGGACATGGTTTGACCCCCTATAGGAATGTGCGATCATCATGAAACGTTCAGATCACTTACAACTCAATAGATTCTACCTTCCTGTAACGTTTCAGCCTGATTGGACCTTGTTTTCACACAAATGAACCCAGAATGATGTGAAATTGTGCTTCGTGCCACATAATTCTGGGTGCCATTTACAAACCATAAGTGCTAATGACTCCATTCCTTTTTGTGGTTGTAGGGGCTGTTGATTGGAGTACACTAAAACAAACCTGACCTCTCTAGGACATTCAGAAGCCAAGTTATAAGCCCACAAAGGTGTAACTGGACTACTTCTTTAAAGTGACTCCAGGCCCGGTGACCTTTGGGACATGGTTTGACCCCCTATAGGAATGTGCGATCATCATGAAACGTTCAGATCACTTACAACTCAATAGATTCTACCTTCTTGTAACGTTTCAGCCTGATTGGACCTTGTTTTCACACAAATGGACCCAGAATGATGTGAAATTGTGCTTCGTGCAACATAATTCTGGGTGCCATTTACAAACCATAAGTGCTAATGACTCCATTCCTTGTTGTGGTTGTAGGGGCTGTTGATTGGAGTACACTAAAACAAACCTGATCTCTCTAGGACATTCAGAAGCCAAGTTATAAGCCCACAAATGTGTAACTGGACTACTTCTTTAAATTGACACCAGATCCGGTGACCTTTGGGACATGGTTTGACCCCCTTAGGAAAGTGCTATCATCATGAAAAATTCAGATCACGTACAACTCAATAGATTCTACCTTCCCGTAACGTTTCAGCCTGATTGGACCTTGTTTTCACACAAATGAACCCAGAATGGTGTGAAATTGTGCTTCGTGCAACATAATTCTGGGTGCCATTTAAAAACCATAAGTGCTAATGACTCCATTCCTTTTTGTGGTTTTAGGGGCTGTTGATTGGAGTACACTAAAACAAACCTGATCGCTCTAGGACATTCAGAAGCCAAGTTATAAGCCCACAAATGTGTAACTGGACTTCTTCTTTAAAGTGACACCAGGCCCGGTGACCTTTGGGACATGGTTTGACCCCCTATAGGAATGTGTGATCATCATGAAACGTTCAGATCACTTACAACTCAATAGGTTCTACCTTCTTGTAACGTTTCAGCCTGATTGGACCTTGTTTTCACACAAATGGACCCAGAATGATGTGAAATTTTGCTTCGTGCAACATAATTCTGGGTGCCATTTACAAACCATAAGTGCTAATGACTCCATTCCTTTTTGTGGTTGTAGGGGCTGTTGACTGGAGTACACTAAAACAAACCTGATCTCTCTAGGACATTCAGAAGCCAAGTTATAAGCCCACAAATGTGTAACTGGACTACTTCTTTAAAGTGACACCAGATCCGGTGACCTTTGGGACATGGTTTGACCCCCTTAGGAAAGTGCTATCATCATGAAACGTTCAGATCACTTACAACTCAATAGATTCTACCTTCCTGTAACGTTTCTGCCTGATTGGACCTTGTTTTCACACAAATGAACCCAGAATGATGTGAAATTGTGCTTCGTTCAACATAATTCTGGGTGCCATTTACAAACCATAAGTGCTAATGACTCCATTCCTTTTTGTGGTTGTAGGGGCTGTTGATTGGAGTACACTAAAACAAACCTGACCTCTCTAGGACATTCAGAAGCCAAGTTATAAGCCCACAAAGGTGTAACTGGACTACTTCTTTAAAGTGACACCAGGCCCGGTGACCTTTGGGACATGGTTTGACCCCCTATAGGAAAGTGCTATCATCATGAAACGTTCAGATCACTTACAACTCAATAGATTCTACCTTCCTGTAACGTTTCTGCCTGATTGGACCTTGTTTTCACACAAATGAACCCAGAATGATGTGAACTTGTGCTTTGTGCAACATAATTCTGGGTGCCATTTACAAACCATAAGGCTAATGACTCCATTCCTTTTTGTGGTTGTAGGGGCTGTTGATTGGAGTACATTAAAACAAACCTGACCTCTCTAGGACATTCATAAGCCAAGTTATATGCCCACAAATGTGTAACTGGACTACTTCTTTAAAGTGACACCAGGCCCGGTGACCTTTGGGACATGGTTTGACCCCCTATAGGAATGTGCGATCATCATGAAACGTTCAGATCACTTACAACTCAGTAGATTCTACCTTCTTGTAACGTTTCAGCCTGACTGGACCTTGTTTTCACACAAATGAACCCAGAATGATGTGAAATTGTGCTTCGTGCAACATAATTCTGGGTGCCATTTAAAAACCATAAGTGCTAATGACTCCATTCCTTTTTTGTGGTTGTAGGGGCTGTTGCTTGGAGTACATTAAAACAAACCTGATCGCTCTAGGACATTCAGAAGCCAAGTTATAAGCCCACAAAGGTGTAACTGGACTTCTTCTTTAAAGTGACACCAGGCCTGGTGACCTTTGGGACATGGTTTGACCCCCTATAGGAATGTGCGATCATCATGAAACGTTCAGATCACTTACAACTCAGTAGATTCTACCTTCTTGTAACGTTTCAGCCTGATTGGACCTTGTTTTCACACAAATGAACCCAGAATGATGTGAAAGTGTGCTTCGTGCAACATAATTCTGGGTGCCATTTAAAAACCATAAGTGCTAATGACTCCATTCCTTTTTGTGGTTTTAGGGGCTGTTGATTGGAGTATACTAAAACAAACCTGATCTCTCTTAGGACATTCAGAAGCCAAGTTATAAGCCCACAAATGTGTAACTGGACTACTTCTTTAAAGTGACACCAGATCCGGTGACCTTTGGGACATGGTTTGACCCCCTTAGGAATGTGCTATCATCATGAAACGTTCAGATCACTTACAACTCAATAGATTATACCTTCCTATAACGTTTCAGTCTGATTGGACCTTGTTTTCATACAAATGAACCCAGAATGATGTGAAATTGTGCTTCGTGCAACATAATTCTGGGTGCCATTTACAAACCATAAGTGCTAATGACTCCATTCCTTTTTGTGGTTGTAGGGGCTTTTGATTGGAGTACACTAAAACAAACCTAAACTCTCTAGGACATTCAGAAGCCAAGTTATAAGCCCACAAAGGTGTAACTGGACTACTTCTTTAAAGTGACACCAGGCCCGGTGACCTTTGGGACATGGTTTGACCCCCTATAGGAATGTGCGATCATCTTGAAACGTTCAGATAACTTACAACTCAATAGATTCTACCTTCCTGTATTGTTTCAGCCTGATTGGACCTTGTTTTTACACAAATGAACCCAGAATGATGTGAAATTGTGCTTCGTGCAACATAATTCTCGGTGCCATTTAAAAACCATAAGTGCTAATGTCTCCATTCCTTTTTGTGGTTGTAGGGGCTGTTGATTGGAGTACACTTAAACAAACCTGATCGCTCTAGGACATTCAGAAGCCAAGTTTTAAGCCCACAAATGTGTAACTGGACTACTTCTTTAAATTGACACCAGATCCGGTGACCTTTGGGACATGGTTTGACCCTCTTAGGAAAGTGCTATCATCATGAAACGTTCAGATCACTTACAACGCAATAGATTCTACCTTCCTGTAACGTTTCAGCCTGATTGGACCTTGTTTTCACACAAATGAACCCAGAATGATGTGAAATTGTGCTTCGTGCAACATAATTCTGGGTGCCATTTACAAACCATAAGTGCTAATGACTCCATTGCTTTTTGTGGTTGTAGGGGCTGTTGATTGGAGTACACTAAAACAAACCTGACCTCTCTAGGACATTGACAAGCCAAGTTATGAGCCCACAAAGGTGTAACTGGACTACTTCTTTAAAGTGACACCAGGCCCGGTGACCTTTGGGACATGGTTTGACCCCCTATAGGAATGTGCGATCATCATGAAAAGTTCAGATCACTTACAACTCAATAGATTCTACCTTCCTGTAACGTTTCAGCCTGATTGGACCTTGTTTTCACACAAATGAACCCAGAATGATGTGAAATTGTGCTTTGTGCCACATAATTCTGGGTGCCATTTACAAACCATAAGTGCTAATGACTCCATTCCTTTTTGTGGTTGTAGGGGCTGTTGATTGGAGTACACTAAAACAAACCTGACCTCTCTAGGACATTCAGAAGCCAAGTTATAAGCCCACAAAGGTGTAACTGGACTACTTCTTTAAAGTGACTCCAGGCCCGGTGACCTTTGGGACATGGTTTGACCCCCTATAGGAATGTGCGATCATCATGAAACGTTCAGATAACTTACAACTCAATAGATTCTACCTTCTTGTAACGTTTCAGCCTGATTGGACCTTGTTTTCACACAAATGGACCCAGAATGATGTGAAATTGTGCTTCGTGCAACATAACTCTGGGTGCCATTTACAAACCATAAGTGCTAATGACTCCATTCCTTTTTGTGGTTGTAGGGGCTGTTGATTGGAGTACACTAAAACAAACCTGATCTCTCTAGGACATTCAGAAGCCAAGTTATAAGCCCACAAATGTGTAACTGGACTACTTTAAATTGACACCAGATCCGGTGACCTTTGGTACATGGTTTGACCCCCTTAGGAAAGTGCTATCATCATGAAACGTTCAGATCACTTACAACTCAATAGATTCTACCTTCCCGTAACGGTTCAGCCTGATTGGACCTTGTTTTCACACAAATGAACCCAGAATGATGTGAAATTGTGCTTCGTGCAACATAATTCTGGGTGCCATTTAAAAACCATAAGTGCTAATGACTCCATTCCTTTTTGTGGTTGTAGGGGCTGTTGATTGGAGTACACTAAAACAAACCTGATCGCTCTAGGACATTCAGAAGCCAAGTTATAAGCCCACAAATGTGTAACTGGACTTCTTCTTTAAAGTGACACCAGGCCCGGTGACCTTTGGGACATGGTTTGACCCCCTTTAGGAATGTGTGATCATCATGAAACGTTCAGATCACTTACAACTCAATAGATTCTACCTTCTTGTAACGTTTCAGCCTGATTGGACCTTGTTTTCACACAAATGGACCCAGAATGATGTGAAATTGTGCTTCGTGCAACATAATTCTGGGTGCCATTTACAAACCATAAGTGCTAATGACTCCATTCCTTTTTGTGGTTGTAGGGGCTGTTGACTGGAGTACACCAAAACAAACCTGACCTCTCTAGGACATTCAGAAGCCAAGTTATAAGCCCACAAAGGTGTAACTGGACTACTTCTTTAAAGTGACACCAGGCCCGGTGACCTTTGGGACATGGTTTGACCCCCTATAGGAAAGTGCTATCATCATGAAACGTTCAGATCACTTACAACTCAATAGATTCTACCTTCCTGTGACATTTCAGCCTGATTGGACCTTGTTTTCACACAAATGAACCCAGAATGATTTGAAATTGTGCTTCGTGCAACATAATTCTGGGTGCCATTTACAAACCATAAGTGCTAATGACTCCATTCCTTTTTGTGGTTGTAGGGGCTGTTGATTGGAGTACACTAAAACAAACCTGACCTCTCTAGGACATTCAGAAGCCAAGTTATAAGCCCACAAAGGTGTAACTGGACTACTTCTTTAAAGTGACACCAGGCCCGGTGACCTTTGGGACATGGTTTGACCCCCTATAGGAATGTGCGATCATCATGAAATGTTCAGATCACTTACAACTCAATTGATTCTACCTTCTTGTAGCGTTTCAGCCTGATTGGACCTTGTTTTCACACAAATGGACCCAGAATGAAGTGAAATTGTGCTTCGTGCAACAAAATTCTGGGTGCCATTTACAAACCATAAGTGCTAATGACTCCATTCCTTTTTGTGGTTGTAGGGGCTGTTGATTGGAGTACACTAAAACAAACCAAACCTCTCTAGGACATTCAGAAGCCAAGTTATAAGCCCACAAATGTGTAACTGGACAACTTCTTTAAATTGACACCAGATCCGGTGACCTTTGGGACATGGTTTGACCCCTTTAGGAATGTGCTATCATCATGAAACGTTCAGATCACTTACAACTCAATAGATTCTACCTTCCTATAACGTTTCAGTCTGATTGGACCTTGTTTTCATACAAATGAACCCAGAATGATGTGAAATTGTGCTTCGTGCAACATAATTCTGGGTGCCATTTACAAACCATAAGTGCTAATGACTGAATTCCTTTTTGTGGTTGTAGGGGCTTTTTATTGGAGTACACTAAAACAAACCTAAACTCTCTAGGACATTCAGAAGCCAAGTTATAAGCCCACAAAGGTGTAACTGGACTACTTCTTTAAAGTGACACCAGGCCCGGTGACCTTTGGGACATGGTTTGACCCCCTATAGGAATGTGCGATCATCTTGAAACGTTCAGATCACTTACAACTCAATAGATTCTACCTTCCTGTATTGTTTCAGCCTGATTGGACCTTGTTTTTACACAAATGAACCCAGAATGATGTGAAATTGTGCTTCGTGCAACATAATTCTCGGTGCCATTTAAAAACCATAAGTGCTAATGTCTCCATTCCTTTTTGTGGTTGTAGGGGCTGTTGATTGGAGTACACTAAAACAAACCTGATCGCTCTAGGACATTCAGAAGCCAAGGTTTAAGCCCACAAATGTGTAACTGGACTACTTCTTTAAATTGACACCAGATCCGGTGACCTTTGGGACATGGTTTGACCCTCTTAGGAAAGTGCTATCATCATGAAACGTTCAGATCACTTACAACGCAATAGATTCTACCTTCCTGTAACGTTTCAGCCTGATTGGACCTTGTTTTCACACAAATGAACCCAGAATGATGTGAAATTGTGCTTCGTGCAACATAATTCTGGGTGCCATTTACAAACCATAAGTGCTAATGACTCCATTGCTTTTTGTGGTTGTAGGGGCTGTTGATTGGAGTACACTAAAACAAACCTGACCTCTCTAGGACATTCAGAAGCCAAGTTATGAGCCCACAAAGGTGTAACTGGACTACTTCTTTAAAGTGACACCAGGCCCGGTGACCTTTGGGACATGGTTTGACCCCCTATAGGAATGTGCGATCATCATGAAACGTTCAGATCACTTACAACTCAATAGATTCTACCTTCCTGTAACGTTTCAGCCTGATTGGACCTTGTTTTCACACAAATGAACCCAGAATGATGTGAAATTGTGCTTCGTGCCACATAATTCTGGGTGCCATTTACAAACCATAAGTGCTAATGACTCCATTCCTTTTTGTGGTTGTAGGGGCTGTTGATTGGAGTACACTAAAACAAACCTGATCTCTCTAGGACATTCAGAAGCCAAGTTATAAGCCCACAAATGTGTAACTGGACTACTTCTTTAAATTGACAACAGATCCGGTGACCTTTGGGACATGGTTTGACCCCCTTAGGAAAGTGCTATCATCATGAAACGTTCAGATCACTTACAACTCAATAGATTCTACCTTCCCGTAACGGTTCAGCCTGATTGGACCTTGTTTTCACACAAATGAACCCAGAATGATGTGAAATTGTGCTTCGTGCAACATAATTCTGGGTGCCATTTAAAAACCATAAGTGCTAATGACTCCATTCCTTTTTGTGGTTGTAGGGGCTGTTGATTGGAGTACACTAAAACAAACCTGATCGCTCTAGGACATTCAGAAGCCAAGTTATAAGCCCACAAATGTGTAACTGGACTTCTTCTTTAAAGTGACACCAGGCCCGGTGACCTTTGGGACATGGTTTGACCCCCTATAGGAATGTGTGATCATCATGAAACGTTCAGATCACTTACAACTCAATAGATTCTACCTTCTTGTAACGTTTCAGCCTGATTGGACCTTGTTTTCACACAAATGGACCCAGAATGATGTGAAATTGTGCTTCGTGCAACATAATTCTGGGTGCCATTTACAAACCATAAGTGCTAATGACTCCATTCCTTTTTGTGGTTGTAGGGGCTGTTGACTGGAGTACACTAAAACAAACCTGATCTCTCTAGGACATTCAGAAGCCAAGTTATAAGCCCACAAATGTGTAACTGGACTACTTCTTTAAAGTGACACCAGATCCGGTGACCTTTGGGACATGGTTTGACCCCCTTAGGAAAGTGCTATCATCATGAAACGTTCAGATCACTTACAACTCAATAGATTCTACCTTCCTGTAACGTTTCAGCCTGATTGGACCTTGTTTTCACACAAATGGACCCAGAATGATGTGAAATTGTGCTTCGTGCAACATAATTCTGGGTGCCATTTACAAACCATAAGTGCTAATGACTCCATTCCTTTTTGTGGTTGTAGGGGCTGTTGATTGGAGTACACTAAAACAAACCTGATCGCTCTATGACATTCAGAAGCCAAGTTATAAGCCCACAAATGTGTAACTGGACTACTTCTTTAAAGTGACACCAGGCCCGGTGACCTTTGGGACATGGTTTGACCCCCTATAGGAATGTGCGATCATCATGAAACGTTCAGATCACTTACAACTCAATAGATTCTACCTTCTTGTAACGTTTCAGCCTGATTGGACCTTGTTTTCACACAAATGAACCCAGAATGATGTGAAATTGAGCTTCGCTCAACAAAATTCTGGGTGCCATTTACAAACCATAAGTGCTAATGACTCCATTCCTTTTTGTGGTTGTAGGGGCTGTTGATTGGAGTACACTAAAACAAACCAAACCTCTCTAGGACATTCAGAAGCCAAGTTATAAGCCCACAAATGTGTAACTGGACAACTTCTTTAAATTGACACCAGATCCGGTGACCTTTGGGACATGGTTTGACCCCCTTAGGAATGTGCTATCATCATGAAACGTTCAGATCACTTACAACTCAATAGATTCTACCTTCCTATAACGTTTCAGCCTGATTGGACCTTGTTTTCATACAAATGAACCCAGAATGATGTGAAATGGTGCTTCGTGCAACATAATTCTGGGTGCCATTTACAAACCATAAGTGCTAATGACCCCATTCCTTTTTGTGGTTGTAGGGGCTTTTGATTGGAGTACACTAAAACAAACCTAAACTCTCTAGGACATTCAGAAGCCAAGTTATAAGCCCACAAAGGTGTAACTGGACTACTTCTTTAAAGTGACACCAGGCCCGGTGACCTTTGGGACATGGTTTGACCCCCTATAGGAATGTGCGATCATCTTGAAACGTTCAGATCACTTACAACTCTATAGATTCTACCTTCTTGTATTGTTTCAGCCTGATTGGACCTTGTTTTTACACAAATGAACCCAGAATGATGTGAAATTGTGCTTCGTGCAACATAATTCTCGGTGCCATTTAAAAACCATAAGTGCTAATGACTCCATTCCTTTTTGTGGTTGTAGGGGCTGTTGATTGGAGTACACTAAAACAAACCTGATCGCTCTAGGACATTCAGAAGCCAAGGTTTAAGCCCACAAATGTGTAACTGGACTACTTATTTAAATTGACACCAGATCCGGTGACCTTTGGGACATGGTTTGACCCTCTTAGGAAAGTGCTATCATCATGAAACGTTCAGATCACTTACAACGCAATAGATTCTACCTTCCTGTAACGTTTCAGCCTGATTGGACCTTGTTTTCACACAAATGAACCCAGAATGATGTGAAATTGTGCTTCGTGCAACATAATTCTGGGTGCCATTTACAAACCATAAGTGCTAATGACTCCATTGCTTTTTGTGGTTGTAGGGGCTGTTGATTGGAGTACACTAAAACAAACCTGACCTCTCTAGGACATTCAGAAGCCAAGTTATGAGCCCACAAAGGTGTAACTGGACTACTTCTTTAAAGTGACACCAGGCCCGGTGACCTTTGGGACATGGTTTGACCCCCTATAGGAATGTGCGATCATCATGAAACGTTCAGATCACTTACAACTCAATAGATTCTACCTTCCTGTAACGTTTCAGCCTTGTTTTCACACAAATGAACCCAGAATGATGTGAAATTGTGCTTCGTGCCACATAATTCTGGGTGCCATTTACAAACCATAAGTGCTAATGACTCCATTCCTTTTTGTGGTTGTAGGGGCTGTTGATTGGAGTACACTAAAACAAACCTGACCTCTCTAGGACATTCAGAAGCCAAGTTATAAGCCCACAAAGGTGTAACTGGACTACTTCTTTAAAGTGACTCCAGGCCCGGTGACCTTTGGGACATGGTTTGACCCCCTATAGGAATGTGCGATCATCATGAAACGTTCAGATCACTTACAACTCAATAGATTCTACCTTCTTGTAACGTTTCAGCCTGATTGGACCTTGTTTTCACACAAATGGACCCAGAATGATGTGAAATTGTGCTTCGTGCAACATAATTCTGGGTGCCATTTACAAACCATAAGTGCTAATGACTCCATTCCTTTTTGTGGTTGTAGGGGCTGTTGATTGGAGTACACTAAAACAAACCTGATCTCTCTAGGACATTCAGAAGCCAAGTTATAAGCCCACAAATGTGTAACTGGACTACTTCTTTAAATTGACACCAGATCCGGTGACCTTTGGGACATGGTTTGACCCCCTTAGGAAAGTGCTATCATCATGAAACATTCAGATAACTTACAACTCAATAGATTCTACCTTCCCGTAACGTTTCAGCCTGATTGGACCTTGTTTTCACAAAAATGAACCCAGAATGATGTGAAATTGTGCTTCGTGCAACATAATTCTGGGTGCCATTTAAAAACCATAAGTGCTAATGACTCCATTCCTTTTTGTGGTTTTAGGGGCTGTTGATTGGAGTACACTAAAACAAACCTGATCGCTCCAGGACATTCAGAAGCCAAGTTATAAGCCCACAAATGTGTAACTGGACTTCTTCTTTAAAGTGACACCAGGCCCGGTGACCTTTGGGACATGGTTTGACCCCCTATAGGAATGTGTGATCATCATGAAACGTTCAGATCACTTACAACTCAATAGGTTCTACCTTCTTGTAACGTTTCAGCCTGATTGGACCTTGTTTTCACACAAATGGACCCAGAATGATGTGAAATTGTGCTTCGTGCAACATAATTCTGGGTGCCATTTACAAACCATAAGTGCTAATGACTCCATTCCTTTTTGTGGTTGTAGGGGCTGTTGACTGGAGTACACTAAAACAAACCTGATCTCTCTAGGACATTCAGAAGCCAAGTTATAAGCCCACAAATGTGTAACTGGACTACTTCTTTAAAGTGACACCAGATCCGGTGACCTTTGGGACATGGTTTGACCCCCTTAGGAAAGTGCTATCATCATGAAAAGTTCAGATCACTTACAACTCAATAGATTCTACCTTCCTGTAACGTTTCTGCCTGATTGGACCATGTTTTCACACAAATGAACCCAGAATGATGTGAAATTGTGCTTCGTTCAACATAATTCTGGGTGCCATTTACAAACCATAAGTGCTAATGACTCCATTCCTTTTTGTGGTTGTAGGGGCTGTTGATTGGAGTACACTAAAACAAACCTGACCTCTCTAGGACATTCAGAAGCCAAGTTATAAGCCCACGAAGGTGTAACTGGACTACTTCTTTAAAGTGACACCAGGCCCGGTGACCTTTGGGACATGGTTTGACCCCCTATAGGAAAGTGCTATCATCATGAAACGTTCAGATCACTTACAACTCAATAGATTCTACCTTCCTGTAACGTTTCTGCCTGATTGGACCTTGTTTTCACACAAATGAACCCAGAATGATGTGAACTTGTGCTTTGTGCAACATAATTCTGGGTGCCATTTACAAACCATAAGGCTAATGACTCCATTCCTTTTTGTGGTTGTAGGGGCTGTTGATTGGAGTACATTAAAACAAACCTGACCTCTCTAGGACATTCATAAGCCAAGTTATATGCCCACAAATGTGTAACTGGACTACTTCTTTAAAGTGACACCAGGCCCGGTGACCTTTGGGACATGGTTTGACCCCCTATAGGAATGTGCGATCATCATGAAACGTTCAGATCACTTACAACTCAGTAGATTCTACCTTCTTGTAACGTTTCAGCCTGACTGGACCTTGTTTTCACACAAATGAACCCAGAATGATGTGAAATTGTGCTTCGTGCAACATAATTCTGGGTGCCATTTAAAAACCATAAGTGCTAATGACTCCATTCCTTTTTGTGGTTGTAGGGGCTGTTGCTTGTAGTACATTAAAACAAACCGGATCGCTCTAGGACATTCAGAAGCCAAGTTATAAGCCCACAAAGGTGTAACTGGACTTCTTCTTTAAAGTGACACCAGGCCCGGTGACCTTTGGGACATGGTTTGACCCCCTATAGGAATGTGCGATCATCATGAAACGTTCAGATCACTTACAACTCAGTAGATTCTACCTTCTTGTAACGTTTCAGCCTGATTGGACCTTGTTTTCACACAAATGAACCCAGAATGATGTGAAATTGTGCTTCGTGCAACATAATTCTGGGTGCCATTTAAAAACCGTAAGTGCTAATGACTCCATTCCTTTTTGTGGTTTTAGGGGCTGTTGATTGGAGTATACTAAAACAAACCTGATCTCTCTTAGGACATTCAGAAGCCAAGTTATAAGCCCACAAATGTGTAACTGGACTACTTCTTTAAAGTGACACCAGATCCGGTGACCTTTGGGACATGGTTTGACCCCCTTAGGAAAGTGCTATCATCATGAAACGTTCAGATCACTTACAACTCAATAGATTCTACCTTCCTGTAACGTTTCTGCCTGATTGGACCTTGTTTTCACACAAATGAACCCAGAATGATGTGAACTTGTGCTTTGTGCAACATAATTCTGGGTGCCATTTACAAACCATAAGTGCTAATGACTCCATTCCTTTTTGTGGTTGTAGGGGCTGTTGATTGGAGTACATTAAAACAAACCTGACCTCTCTAGGACATTCAGAAGCCAAGTTATATGCCCACAAAGGTGTAACTGGACTACTTCTTTAAAGTGACACCAGGCCCGGTGACCTTTGGGACATGGTTTGACCCCCTATAGGAAAGTGCTATCATCATGAAACGTTCAGATCACTTAAAACTCAATAGATTCTACCTTCCTGTAACGTTTCTGCCTGATTGGACCTTGTTTTCACACAAATGAACCCAGAATGATGTGAACTTGTGCTTTGTGCAACATAATTCTGGGTGCCATTTACAAACCATAAGTGCTAATGACTCCATTCCTTTTTGTGGTTGTAGGGGCTGTTGATTGGAGTACATTAAAACAAACCTGACCTCTCTAGGACATTCAGAAGCCAAGTTATATGCCCACAAATGTGTAACTGGACTACTTCTTTAAAGTGACACCAGGCCCGGTGACCTTTGGGACATGGTTTGACCCCCTATAGGAATGTGCGATCATCATGAAACGTTCAGATCACTTACAACTCAGTAGATTCTACCTTCTTGTAACGTTTCAGCCTGACTGCACCTTGTTTTCACACAAATGAACCCAGAATGATGTGAAATTGTGCTTCGTGCAACATAATTCTGGGTGCCATTTAAAAACCATAAGTGCTAATGACTCCATTCCTTTTTGTGGTTGTAGGGGCTGTTGCTTGGAGTACACTAAAACAAACCTGATCGCTCTAGGACATTCAGAAGCCAAGTTATAAGCCCACAAATGTGTAACTGGACTTCTTCTTTAAAGTGACACCAGGCCCGGTGACCTTTGGGACATGGTTTGACCCCCTATACGAATGTGTGATCATCATGAAACGTTCAGATCACTTACAACTCAATAGATTCTACCTTCCTGTAACGTTTCTGCCTGATTGGACCTTGTTTTCACACAAATGAACCCAGAATGATGTGAAATTGTGCTTCGTTCAACATAATTCTGGGTGCCATTTACAAACCATAAGTGCTAATGACTCCATTCCTTTTTGTGGTTGTAGGGGCTGTTGATTGGAGTACATTAAAACAAACCTGATCTCTCTAGGACATTCAGAAGCCAAGTTATAAGCCCACAGAGATGTAACTGGACTACTTCTTTAAAGTGACACCAGGCCCGGTGACCTTTGGAACATGGTTTTACCCCCTATAGGAATGTGCGATCATCTTGAAACGTTCAGATCACTTACAACTCAATAGATTCTACCTTCCTGTAACGTTTCAGCCTGATTGGACCTTGTTTTCACACAATTGAACCCAGAATGATGTGAAATTGTGCTTCGTTCAACATAATTCTGGGTGCCATTTACAAACCATAAGTGCTAATGACTCCATTCCTTTTTGTGGTTGTAGGGGCTGTTGATTGGAGTACACTAAAACAAACCTGACCTCTCTTCCACATTCAGAAGCCAAGTTATAAGCCCACAAAGGTGTAACTGGACTACTTCTTTAAAGTGACACCAGGCCCGGTGACCTTTGGGACATGGTTTGACCCCCTATAGGAAAGTGCTATCATCATGAAACGTTCAGATCACTTACAACTCAATAGATTCTACCTTCCTGTAACGTTTCTGCCTGATTGGACCTTGTTTTCACACAAATGAACCCAGAATGATGTGAACTTGTGCTTTGTGCAACATAATTCTGGGTGTCATTTACAAACCATAAGTGCTAATGACTCCATTCCTTTTTGTGGTTGTAGGGGCTGTTGATTGGAGTACATTAAAACAAACCTGACCTCTCTAGGACATTCATAAGCCAAGTTATATGCCCACAAATGTGTAACTGGACTACTTCTTTAAAGTGACACCAGGCCCGGTGACCTTTGGGACATGGTTTGACCCCCTATAGGAATGTGCGATCATCATGAAACGTTCAGATCACTTACAACTCAGTAGATTCTACCTTCTTGTAACGTTTCAGCCTGACTGGACCTTGTTTTCACACAAATGAACCCAGAATGATGTGAAATTGTGCTTCGTGCAACATAATTCTGGGTGCCATTTAAAAACCATCAGTGCTAAGGACTCCATTCCTTTTTGTGGTTGTAGGGGCTGTTGCTTGGAGTACACTAAAACAAACCTGATCGCTCTAGGACATTCAGAAGCCAAGTTATAAGCCCACAAATGTGTAACTGGACTTCTTCTTTAAAGTGACACCAGGCCCGGTGACCTTTTGGACATGGTTTGACCCCCTATACGAATGTGTGATCATCATGAAACGTTCAGATCACTTACAACTCAATAGGTTCTACCTTCCTGTAACGTTTCTGCCTGATTGGACCTTGTTTTCACACAAATGAACCCAGAATGATGTGAAATTGTGCTTCGTTCAGCATAATTCTGGGTGCCATTTACAAACCATAAGTGCTAATGACTCCATTCCTTTTTGTGGTTGTAGGGGCTGTTGATTGGAGTACATTAAAACAAACCTGATCTCTCTAGGACATTCAGAAGCCAAGTTATAAGCCCACAGAGATGTAACTGGACTACTTCTTTAAAGTGACACCAGGCCCGGTGACCTTTGGAACATGGTTTTACCCCCTATAGGAATGTGCGATCATCTTGAAACGTTCAGATCACATACAACTCAATAGATTCTACCTTCCTGTAACGTTTCAGCCTGATTGGACCTTGTTTTCACACAAATGGACCCAGAATGATGTGAAATTGTGCTTCGTGCAACATAATTCGGGGTGCCATTTACAAACCATAAGTGCTAATGACTCTATTCCTTTTTGTGGTTGTAGGGGCTGTTGACTGGAGTACACTAAAACAAACCTGATCTCTCTAGGACATTCAGAAGCCAAGTTATAAGCCCACAAATGTGTAACTGGACTACTTCTTTAAAGTGACACCAGATCCGGTGACCTTTGGGACATGGTTTGACCCCCTTAGGAAAGTTCTATCATCATGAAACGTTCAGATCACTTACAACTCAATAGATTCTACCTTCCTGTAACGTTTCTGCCTGATTGGACCATGTTTTCACACAAATGAACCCAGAATGATGTGAAATTGTGCTTCGTTCAACATAATTCTGGGTGCCATTTACAAACCATAAGTGCTAATGACTCCATTCCTTTTTGTGGTTGTAGGGGCTGTTGATTGGAGACCACTAAAACAAACCTGACCTCTCTAGGACATTCAGAAGCCAAGTTATAAGCCCACAAAGGTGTAACTGGACTACTTCTTTAAAGTGACACCAGGCCCGGTGACCTTTGGGACATGGTTTGACCCCCTATAGGAAAGTGCTATCATCATGAAACGTTCAGATCACTTACAACTCAATAGATTCTACCTTCCTGTAACGTTTCTGCCTGATTGGACCTTGTTTTCACACAAATGAACCCAGAATGATGTGAACTTGTGCTTTGTGCAACATAATTCTGGGTGCCATTTACAAACCATAAGGCTAATGACTCCATTCCTTTTTGTGGTTGTAGGGGCTGTTGATTGGAGTACATTAAAACAAACCTGACCTCTCTAGGACATTCATAAGCCAAGTTATATGCCCACAAATGTGTAACTGGACTACTTCTTTAAAGTGACACCAGGCCCGGTGACCTTTGGGACATGGTTTGACCCCCTATAGGAATGTGCGATCATCATGAAACGTTCAGATCACTTACAACTCAGTAGATTCTACCTTCTTGTAACGTTTCAGCCTGACTGGACCTTGTTTTCACACAAATGAACCCAGAATGATGTGAAATTGTGCTTCGTGCAACATAATTCTGGGTGCCATTTAAAAACCATAAGTGCTAATGACTCCATTCCTTTTTGTGGTTGTAGGGGCTGTTGCTTGGAGTACATTAAAACAAACCTGATCGCTCTAGGACATTCAGAAGCCAAGTTATAAGCCCACAAATGTGTAACTGGACTACTTCTTTAAAGTGACACCAGATCCGGTGACCTTTGGGACATGGTTTGACCCCCTTAGGAAAGTGCTATCATCATGAAACGTTCAGATCACTTACAACTCAATAGATTCTACCTTCCTGTAACGTTTCTGCCTGATTGGACCATGTTTTCACACAAATGAACCCAGAATGATGTGAAATTGTGCTTCGTTCAACATAATTCTGGGTGCCATTTAAAAACCATAAGTGCTAATGACTCCATTCCTTTTTGTGGTTGTAGGGGCTGTTGCTTGGAGTACACTAAAACAAACCTGATCGCTCTAGGACATTCAGAAGCCAAGTTATAAGCCCACAAATGTGTAACTGGACTTCTTCTTTAAAGTGACACCAGGCCCGGTGACCTTTGGGACATGGTTTGACCCCCTATACGAATGTGTGATCATCATGAAACGTTCAGATCACTTACAACTCAATAGATTCTACCTTCCTTTAACGTTTCTGCCTGATTGGACCTTGTTTTCACACAAATGAACCCAGAATGATGTGAAATTGTGCTTCGTTCAACATAATTCTGGGTGCCATTTACAAACCATAAGTGCTAATGACTCCATTCCTTTTTGTGGTTGTAGGGGCTGTTGATTGGAGTACATTAAAACAAACCTGATCTCTCTAGGACATTCAGAAGCCAAGTTATAAGCCCACAGAGATGTAACTGGACTACTTCTTTAAAGTGACACCAGGCCCGGTGACCTTTGGAACATGGTTTTACCCCCTATAGGAATGTGCGATCATCTTGAAACGTTCAGATCACTTACAACTCAATAGATTCTACCTTCCTGTAACGTTTCAGCCTGATTGGACCTTGTTTTCACACAAATGAACCCAGAATGATGTGAAATTGTGCTTCGTTCAACATAATTCTGGGTGCCATTTACAAACCATAAGTGCTAATGACTCCATTCCTTTTTGTGGTTGTAGGGGCTGTTGATTGGAGTACACTAAAACAAACCTGACCTCTCTAGGACATTCAGAAGCCAAGTTATAAGCCCACAAAGGTGTAACTGGACTACTTCTTTAAAGTGACACCAGGCCCGGTGACCTTTGGGACATGGTTTGACCCCCTATAGGAAAGTGCTATCATCATGAAACGTTCAGATCACTTACAACTCAGTAGATTCTACCTTCTTGTAACGTTTCAGCCTGACTGGACCTTGTTTTCACACAAATGAACCCAGAATGATGTGAAATTGTGCTTCGTGCAACATAATTCTGGGTGCCATTTAAAAACCATCAGTGCTAATGACTCCATTCCTTTTTGTGGTTGTAGGGGCTGTAGCTTGGAGTACACTAAAACAAACCTGATCGCTCTAGGACTTTCAGAAGCCAAGTTATAAGCCCACAAATGTGTAACTAGACTTCTTCTTTAAAGTGACACCAGGCCCGGTGACCTTTTGGACATGGTTTGACCCCCTATACGAATGTGTGATCATCATGAAACGTTCAGATCACTTACAACTCAATAGGTTCTACCTTCCTGTAACGTTTCTGCCTGATTGGACCTTGTTTTCACACAAATGAACCCAGAATGATGTGAAATTGTGCTTCGTTCAACATAATTCTGGGTGCCATTTACAAACCATAAGTGCTAATGACTCCATTCCTTTTTGTGGTTGTAGGGGCTGTTGATTGGAGTACATTAAAACAAACCTGATCTCTCTAGGACATTCAGAAGCCAAGTTATAAGCCCACAGAGATGTAACTGGACTACTTCTTTAAAGTGACACCAGGCCCGGTGACCTTTGGAACATGGTTTTACCCCCTATAGGAATGTGCGATCATCTTGAAACGTTCAGATCACGTACAACTCAATAGATTCTACCTTCCTGTAACGTTTCAGCCTGATTGGACCTTGTTTTCACACAAATGGACCCAGAATGATGTGAAATTGTGCTTCGTGCAACATAATTCGGGGTGCCATTTACAAACCATAAGTGCTAATGACTCCATTCCTTTTTGTGGTTGTAGCGGCTGTTGATTGGAGTACACTAAAACAAACCTGACCTCTCTAGGACATTCAGAAGCCAAGTTATAAGCCCACAAAGGTGTAACTGGACTACTTCTTTAAAGTGACACCAGGCCCGGTGACCTTTGGGACATGGTTTGACCCCCTATAGGAATGTGCGATCATCATGAAACGTTCAGATCACTTACAACTCAATTGATTCTACCTTCTTGTAGCGTTTCAGCCTGATTGGACCTTGTTTTCACACAAATGGACCCAGAATGAAGTGAAATTGTGCTTCGTGCAACATAATTCTGGGTGCCATTTAAAAACCATAAGTGCTAATGACTCCATTCCTTTTTGTGGTTGTAGGGGCTGTTGATTGGAG